>NC_047113.1:98625591-98914656 GCF_902500255.1 Thalassophryne amazonica | reverse complement strand
GAAGTTTTTGTTTTTTTAATCTGACCTGTTGCAGCACACACAGAGTAAATGGTTTTTTTTTTTTTTAATCTGACTGTTGGCAGCACACAGAGTAAATGTTTTGTTTGTTTTAATCTGACCCGTTGGCAGTACACAGAGTAAATGTTTTTTTTTTAATCTGACGTGTTGGCAGCACACAGAGTAAATGTTTTTTTTTAATCTGACCTGTTGGCAGCACACCGGTAAATGAAGTTTTTTTTTTTTTTAATCTGACCTGTTGGCAGCACACAGAGTAAATGAAGTTTTTTTTTTTTTTTAATCTGACCTGTTGGCAGCACACAGAGTAAATGATTTTTTTTTTTTTTAATCTTACTGTTGGCAGCAAGAGAGAATTAAGTTTTTTTTTTTTATCTGACCTGTTGGCAGCACACAGAGTAAATGAAGTTTTTTTTTGTTTTTTTTAAATCTGACCTGTTGGCAGCACACAGAGTAAATGAAGTTTTTAAAAATCTGACCTGTTGGCAGCACACAGAGTATGAAGTTTTTTTTTTTTCTTTTTTGAAATCTGACCTGTTGGCAGCACAGAGAGTTAATGAAGTGTTTTTTTGTTTTTTGTTTTTTAATCTGACCTGTTGGCAGCACACAGAGTAAATGTTTTTTTTTGTTTTTTTAATCTGACCTGTTGGCAGCACACAGAGTAAATGTTTGTTTTTTTTTTTTAATCTGACCTGTTGGCAGCACACAGAGTAAATGTTTTTTTTTTTTTTTTTATCTGACCTGTTGGCAGCACACAGAGTAAATGTTTTTTGTTTTTTTAATCTGACCTGTTGGCAGTACACAGAGTAATGTTTTGGGGTTTTTTAATGACCGTTGGCAGTACACAGAGTAAATGTTTTTGGGTTTTTTAATCTGACCTGTTGGCAGTACACAGAGTAAATGTTTTTTTTTTTTTTTTTTTTTTATCTGACCTGTTGGCAGCACACAAAGTAAATGACGTTTTTTAAAAATCTGACGTGTTGGCAGCACACACAGTAAATGTTTTTTTTTTTAATCTGACGTGTTGGCAGCACACACGGTAAATGAAGTTTTTTTTTTTTTTTTAATCTGACCTGTTGGCAGCACACAGAGTAAATGAAGTTTTTTTTTTTTTTTAATCTGACCTGTTGGCAGCACACAGTAAATGATTTTTTTTTTTTTTTTAATCTTACCGTGGCAGCACACAGAGTAAATTAAGTTTTTTTTTTTTTTATCTGACCTGTTGGCAGCACACAGAGTAAATGAAGTTTTTTTTTTTTTTTTTTTTTTTTTTTTTTTTTTAAATCTGACCTCTTGGCAGCACACAGAGTAAATGAAGTTTTAAAAAATCTGACCTGTTGGCAGCACACAGAGTAAATGAAGTTTTTTTTTTTTTTTCTTTTTTGAAATCTGACCTGTTGGCAGCACAGAGAGTTAATGAAGTGTTTGTTTTTGTTTTTTTAATCTGACCTGTTGGCAGCACACAGAGTAAATGTTTTTTTTTTTTTTTTAATCTGACCTGTTGGCAGCACACAGAGTAAATGTTTTGTTTTTTTTTTTTAATCTGACCTGTTGGCAGCACACAGAGTAAATGTTTTTTTTTTTTTTTTTTAATCTGACCTGTGGCAGCACACAGAGTAAATTTTTTGTTTTTTAATCTGACCTGTTGGCAGTACACAGAGTAAATGTTTTGGGGTTTTTTTTTTAATCTGACCTGTTGGCAGTACACAGAGTAAATGTTTTTTTGTTTTTTTTTAATCTGACCTGTTGGCAGTACACAGAGTAAATTTTTTGTTTTTTTTTTTTTTTTAATCTGACCTGTTGGCAGCACAAAGAGTAATTAAGTTTTTAAAAATCTGACCTGTTGGCAGTACACAGAGTAAATGTTTTTTTTTTTTTTTTTTTTTAATCTGACCTGTT
Organism: Thalassophryne amazonica; assembly: GCF_902500255.1. NCBI lineage: Eukaryota > Metazoa > Chordata > Actinopteri > Batrachoidiformes > Batrachoididae > Thalassophryne > Thalassophryne amazonica. The sequence goes on along the minus strand of NC_047113.1, from coordinate 98,912,742 downwards.
GGCAGCACACAAAGTAAATGACGTTTTTTAAAAATCTGACCTGTTGGCAGTACACAGAGTAAATGTTTTTTTTTTTTTTTTTTTTTATCTGACCTGTTGGCAGCACACAGAGTAAATGACGTTTTTTAAAAATCTGACCTGTTGGCAGCACACAGAGTAAATGTTTTTTTTTTTTTTTTGTTTTTAAATCTGACCTGTTGGCAGCACACAGAGTAAATTAAGTTTTTTTTTTTTTTTTTTATCTGACCTGTTGGCAGCACACAGAGTAAATTAAGTTTTTTTTTTATTGACCTGTTGGCAGCACACAGAGTAAATAATTTTAGTTTTGTTTTTTTTAATCTGACCTGTTGGCAGCACACAGAGTAAATGAATTTTTTTTTTTTAATCTGACCTGTTGGCAGCACACAGAGTAAATTAAGTTTTTTTTTTTAATCTGACCTGTGGCAGCACACAGAGTAAATGAAAGTTTTTTTTTTTTATATCTGGACCTGTTGGCAGCACACAGAGTAAATGAACGTCTTTTTTTTTATCTGACCTGTGGGCAGCACACAGAGTAAATGAAGTTTTTTTTTTTTATCTGACCTGTTGGCAGCACACAGAGTAAATGAAGTTTTTTTTTTTTATCTGACCTGTTGGCAGCACACAGAGTAAATGAAGTTTTTTTTTTTTTTTTTTAAATCTGACCTGTGGCAGCACACAGAGTAAATGAAGTTGTTTTTTTTTAATCTGACCTGTTGGCAGCACACAGAGTAAATGAAGTTGTTTTTTTTTAATCTGCCTGTTGGCAGCACACAGAGAGTAAATGAAGTTTTTTTGGTTTTTTTAATCTGACCCGTTGGCAGTACCAGAGTAAATTTTTTTTTTTTTTTAATCTGACCTGTTGGCAGCACACACAGTAAATGTTTTTTTTTTTTTAATCTGACGTGTTGGCAGCATACACAGTAAATGTTTTTTTTTTTAATCTGACGTGTTGGCAGCACACACAGTAAATGTTGTTTTTTTTTTAATCTGACCTGTTGGCAGCACACACAGTAAATGTTTATTTTTTTAATCTGACCTGTTGGCAGCACACATAGTAAATGTTTGTTTTTTTTAATCTGACCTGTTGGCAGCACACAGAGTAAATGAAGTCTTTTTTTTTTTTATCTGACCTGTTGGCAGCACACAGAGTAAATGAAGTTTTGTTTTTTTTTTATCTGACCTGTTGGCAGCACACAGAGTAAATGAAGTTTTTTTTTTTTTTTTTTTATCTGACGTGTTGGCAGCACACAGAGTAAATGAAGTTTTTTTTTTTTATGTGACCTGTTGGCAGCACACAGAGTAAATGAAGTTTTTTAAAATCTTACCTGTTGGCAGCAACAAAGAGTAAATGATTTTTTTTTTTTTTTTTTTTTTAATCTGACCTGTTGGCAGCACCACAGATAAATGTTTTTTTTTTTTTTTTTTTTTTAATCTGACCTGTTGGCAGCACACAGAGTAAATGTTTTTTTGTTTTTTTAATCTGACCTGTTGGCAGCACACAGAGTAAATGTTTTTTTTTTTTTATCTGACCTGTTGGCAGTACACAGAGTAAATTTTTTTTTTTAATCTGACCTGTTGGCAGTACACAGAGTAAATGTTTTGTTTTTTTTTTTTTTATCTGACCTGTTGGCAGCACACAAAGTAAATGACGTTTTTTTAAAATTTGACCTGTTGGCAGCACACAGAGTAAATGTTTTTTTGTTTGTTTTGTTTTGTTTTAATCTGACCTGTTGGCTGCACACAGAGTAAATGTTTTTTTTTTTTTTTAATCTGACCTGTTGGCTGCACACATAGTAAATGTTTTTTTTTTAATCTGACCTGTTGGCAGCACACAGAGTAAATGTTTTTTTTAATCTGACGTGTTGGCAGCACACACAGTAAATGTTTTTTTTTTTTTTTTTTAATCTGACGTGTTGGCAGCACACACAGTAAATGTTTGTTTTTTTTAATCTGACGTGTTGGCAGCACACACAGTAAATGTTTTTTTTTTTTTTTTAATCTGACGTGTTGGCAGCACACACAGTAAATGTTTTTTTTTTAATATGACGTGTTGGCAGCACACACAGTAAATGTTTGTTTTTTTTTAATCTGACCTGTTGGCAGCACACATAGTAAATGTTTGTTTTTTTTAATCTGACCTGTTGGCAGCACACAGAGTAAATGAAGTTTTTTTTTTTTTATCTGACCTGTTGGTAGCACACAGAGTAAATTAAGTTTTTTTTTTTTTTTATCTGACCTGTTGGCAGCACACAGAGTAAATGAAGTTTTTTTTTTTATGTGACCTGTTGGCAGCACACAGAGTAAATGAAGTTTTTTAAAAATCTTACCTGTTGGCAGCACACAAGAGTAAATGAATTTTTTTTTTTTTTTTTTTAATCTGACCTGTTGGCAGCACACAGAGTAAATGGTTTTTTTTTTTTTTAATCTGACCTGTTGGCAGCACACAGAGTAAATGTTTTTTGTTTTTTTAATCTGACCTGTTGGCAGTACACAGAGTAAATGTTTTTGTTTTTTTTATCTGACCTGTTGGCAGTACAAAGAGTAAATGTTTTTTTTTTTTTTTAATCTGACCTGTTGGCAGTACACAGAGTAATGTTTTTTTTTTTTTTTTTTTTAATCTGACCTGTTGGCAGCACACAAAGTAAATGACGTTTTTTAAAAATCTGACCTGTTGGCAGCACACAGAGTAAATGTTTTTTTTTTGTTTTGTTTTTTTTTAATCTGACCTGTTGGCTGCACACAGAGTAAATGTTTGTTTTTTTTTAATCTGACCTGTTGGCTGCACACATAGTAAATGTTTTTTTTTTTAATCTGACCTGTTGGCAGCACACAGAGTAAATGTTTTTTTTTTAATCTGACCTGTTGGCAGCACACAGAGTAAATGTTTTTTTGTTTTGTTTTTTTTTAATCTGACCTGTTGTCAGCACACAGAGTAAATGTTTTTTTTTTTAATCTGACCTGTTGGCAGCACACAGAGTAAATGTTTTTTTTTTTTTAATCTGACCTGTTGGCAGCACACAGAGTAAATGTTTTTTGTTTTTTTTTTTATCTGACCTGTTGGCAGCACACAGAGTAAATGAATTCTTCTTATTTTTTTTTATCTGACCTGTTGGCAGCACACAGAGTAAATGAAGTTTTTTTTTTTTTTTATCTGACCTGTTGGCAGCACACAGAGTAAATGTTTGTTTTTTTTTTGTTTTTTTAATCTGACCTGTTGGCAGCACACAGAGTAAATGTTTTTTTTTTTTTTTTTAATCTGACCTGTTGGCAGCACACAGAGTAAATGTTTGTTTTTTTTTTTTATCTGACCCGTTGGCAGTACACAGAGTAAATGTTTTTTTTTTAATCTGACGTGTTGGCAGCACACACAGTAAATGTTTTTTTTTTAATCTGACGTGTTGGCAGCACACAGAGTAAATGTTTTTTTTTTTATCTGACCTGTTGGCAGCACACAGAGTAAATGAAGTTTTTTTTTTTTTTTTTTATCTGACCTGTTGGCAGCACACAGAGTAAATGAAGTTTTTTGTTTTTTTTAATCTGACCTGTTGGCAGCACACAGAGTAAATGTTTTTTTTTTTTTAATCTGACCTGTTGGCAGCACACAGAGTAAATGTTTTTTTTTTTTTTTAATCTGACCCGTTGGCAGTACACAGAGTAAATGTTTTTTTTTTTAATCTGACGTGTTGGCAGCACACACAGTAAATGTTTTTTTTTTTAATCTGACGTGTTGGCAGCACACACAGTAAATGTTTTTTTTTTTATCTGACCTGTTGGCAGCACACAGAGTAAATGAAGTTTTTTTTTTTTTTTAATCTGACCTGTTGGCAGCACACAGTAAATGATTTATTTTTTTTTTTTTAATCTTACCTGTTGGCAGCACAGAGAGTAAATTAAGTTTTTTTTTTTTTATCTGACCTGTTGGCAGCACACAGAGTAAATGAAGTTTTTTTTTTTTTTTTTTTTTTTTTTTTTTTTTTTTTTTTTTAAATCTGACCTGTTGGCAGCACACAGAGTAAATGAAGTTTTTTTTTTTTTTTTTTAAATCTGACCTGTTGGCAGCACACAGAGTAAATGAAGTTTTTAAAAATCTGACCTGTTGGCAGCACACAGAGTAAATGAAGTTTTTTTTTTTTTTCTTTTTTGAAATCTGACCTGTTGGCAGCACAGAGAGTTAATGAAGTGTTTTTTTGTTTTTGTTTTTTTTAATCTGACCTGTTGGCAGCACACAGAGTAAATGTTTTTTTTTTGTTTTTTTAATCTGACCTGTTGGCAGCACACAGAGTAAATGTTTTTTTTTTTTTTTTTTAATCTGACCTGTTGGCAGCACACAGAGTAAATGTTTTTTTTTTTTTTTTTTAATCTGACCTGTTGGCAGCACACAGAGTAAATGTTTTTTGTTTTTTTTAATCTGACCTGTTGGCAGTACACAGAGTAAATGTTTTTGGGGTTTTTTAATCTGACCTGTTGGCAGTACACAGAGTAAATGTTTTTGGGTTTTTTTAATCTGACCTGTTGGCAGTACACAGAGTAAATGTTTTTTTTTTTTTTTTTTAATCTGACCTGTTGGCAGCACACAAAGTAAATGACGTTTTTTAAAAATCTGACCTGTTGGCAGCACACAGAGTAAATGTTTTTTTTTTTTGTTTTGTTTTTTTTTTTATCTGACCTGTTGGCTGCACACAGAGTAAATGTTTGTTTTTTTTAATCTGACCTGTTGGCTGCACACATAGTAAATGTTTTTTTTTAATCTGACCTGTTGGCAGCACACAGAGTAAATGTTTTTTTTTTTTATCTGACCTGTTGGCAGCACACAGAGTAATGTTTTTTTTTTTTTTTTTTAATCTGACCTGTTGTCAGCACACAGAGTAAATGTTTTGTTTTTGTTTTTAATCTGACCTGTTGGCAGCACACAGAGTAAATCTTTTTTTTTTTTTTTTTTTTTTTTTTTTTTTTAAATCTGACCTGTTGGCAGCACACAGAGTAAATGAATTATTTATTTTTTTTTATCTGACCTGTTGGCAGCACACAGAGTAATGAAGTTTTTTTTTTTTTTTTTTTAATCTGACCTGTTGGCAGCACACAGAGTAAATGAATTTTTTTTTTTTTTTTTTTTTTTTTATCTGACCTGTTGGCAGCACACAGAGTAAATGAAGTTGTTGTTTTTTTTCATCTGACCTGTTGGCAGCACACAGAGTAAATGAAGTTTTTTTTTTTTAATCTGACCTGTTGGCAGCACACAGAGTAAATGAAGTTTTTTTTTTTAATCTGACCTGTTGGCAGCACACAGAGTAAATGTTTTTTTTTTTTTTTTAATCTGACCTGTTGGCAGCACACAGAGTAAATGTTTTTTTTTTAATCTGACGTGTTGGCAGCACACACAGTAAATGTTTTTTTTTTTAATCTGACGTGTTGGCAGCACACACAGTAAATGTTTTTTTTTTTATCTGACCTGTTGGCAGCACACAGAGTAAATTAAGTTTTTTTTTTTTTTTTTTTTTTTTTATCTGACCTGTTGGCAGCACACAGAGTAAATGAAGTTTTTTTTTTTTTTTTTTTTTATCTGACCTGTTGGCAGCACACAGAGTAAATGAAGTTTTTTTTTTTTTTTTTTTTATCTGACCTGTTGGCAGCACACAGAGTAAATGAAGTTTTTTTTTTTTTAATCTGACCTGTTGGCAGCACACAGAGTAAATGAAGTTTTTTTTTTTTTTAATCTGACCTGTTGGCAGCACACAGAGTAAATGAAGTTTTTTTTTTTTTTAATCTGACCTGTTGGCAGCACACAGAGTAAATGTTTTTTTTTTTTTTTAATCTGACCTGTTGGCAGCACACAGAGTAAATGTTTTTTTTTTTTAATTTGACGTGTTGGCAGCACACACAGTAAATGTTTTTTTTTTAATCTGACGTGTTGGCAGCACACACAGTAAATGTTTTTTTTTATCTGACCTGTTGGCAGCACACAGAGTAAATGAAGTTTTGTTTTGTTTTTTTTTTTATCTGACCTGTTGGCAGCACACAGAGTAAATGAAGTTTTTTTTTTTTTTTTTTTTTAACATCTGACCTGTTGGCAGCACACAGAGTAAATGAAGTTTTTTTTTTTTTTTTTTTTATCTGACCTGTTGGCAGCACACAGAGTAAATGAAGTTTTTTTTTTTTTTTTTTTATCTGACCTGTTGGCAGCACACAGAGTAAATGAAGTTTTTTTTATTTTTTTTATCTGACCTGTTGGCAGCACACAGAGTAAATGAAGTTTTTTTTTTTATCTGACCTGTTGGCAGCACACAGAGTAATTAATTTTTTTTTTTTTTTTTTTTTTATCTGACCTGTTGGCAGCACACAGAGTAAATGAAGTTTTTTTTTTTTATCTGACCTGTTGGCAGCACACAGAGTAAATTAAGTTATTTTATTTTTTTTTGACCTGTTGGCAGCACACAGAGTAAATTAAGTTTTTTTTGTTTTAAATCTGACCTGTTGGCAGCACACAGAGTAAATTAATTTTTTTTTTTTTTTTTTAAATTTGACCTGTTGGCAGCACACAGAGTAAATGAGTTTTTTTTTTTTTTTTTTTTTTATCTGACCTGTTGGCAGCACACAGAGTAAATGAAGGTTTTTTTTTTTATCTGACCTGTTGGCAGCACACAGAGTAAATTAATTTTTTTTTTTTTTTATCTGACCTGTTGGCAGCACACAGAGTAAATGAAGTTTTTTTTTTTTTTATCTGACCTGTTGGCAGCACACAGAGTAAATTAAGTTATTTTATTTTTTTTGACCTGTTGGCAGCACACAGAGTAAATGAAGTTTTTTTGTTTTAAATCTGACCTGTTGGCAGCACACAGAGTAAATTAAATTTTTTTTTTTTTAAATTTGACCTGTTGGCAGCACACAGAGAAAATGAAGGGTTTTTTTGTTTTAAATCTGACCTGTTGGCAGCACACAGAGAAAATGAAGTTTTTTTTTTTGTTTTAAATCTGACCTGTTGGCAGCACACAGAGAAAATGAAGGTTTTTTTTTTTAATCTGACCTGTTGGCAGCACACAGAGTAAATGAAGTTTTTTTTTTTTAAATCTGACCTGTTGGCAGCACACAGAGTAAATGATGTTTTTTTGTTTTAAATCTGACCTGTTGGCAGCACACAGAGTAAATGAAGTTTTTTTTTGTTTTAAATCTGACCTGTTGGCAGCACACAGAGTAAATGATGTTTTTTTTTTTTATCTGACCTGTTGGCAGCACACAGAGTAAATTAAGTTTTTTTTTATCTGACCTGTTGGCAGCACACAGAGTAAATTAAGTTATTTTATTTTTTTTGACCTGTTGGCAGCACACAGAGTAAATGAAGTTTTTTTGTTTTAAATCTGACCTGTTGGCAGCACACAGAGTAAATTAAATTTTTTTTTTTTTAAATTTGACCTGTTGGCAGCACACAGAGAAAATGAAGGTTTTTTTTTGTTTTAAATCTGACCTGTTGGCAGCACACAGAGAAAATGAAGTTTTTTTTTTTGTTTTAAATCTGACCTGTTGGCAGCACACAGAGAAAATGAAGGTTTTTTTCTTTATCTGACCTGTTGGCAGCACACAGAGTAAATGAAGTTTTTTTTTTTATCTGACCTGTTGGCAGCACACAGAGTAAATTAAGTTTTTTGTTTTAAATCTGACCTGTTGGCAGCACACAGAGAAAATGAAGTTTTTTTTTTTTGTTTTAAATCTGACCTGTTGGCAGCACACAGAGTAAATGAAGTTTTTTTTTTTTTATCTGACCTGTTGGCAGCACACAGAGTAAATTAAGTTTTTTTTATCTGACCTGTTGGCAGCACACAGAGTAAATTAAGTTTTTTGTTTTAAATCTGACCTGTTGGCAGCACACAGAGTAAATTAAGTTTTTTTGTTTTAAATCTGACCTTGTTTGCATGGTTTCTCTCAGAGTTAAAAGTCACACTTTGATGAAAAAGTATACACATAAGATGCCTGAAGTACTTTAATTTCATATCGTGGAATTGCGTGTGAATAACTGCAACGTTTTTAAAGATGTTCTATCTGTGTTTGCTCCAAGTGTTTCTCAGCTGCCAATAAGCAGAAAATAAATCACTTATTTTAAAGATCTGAAAGCCTTTTTCTGTAAATATTTTATTAGTCACAATGGACCCAGACTTCACCATGGCTACCCATCGCATCTTCAGTATTCTGCTTGCCACAAAAGTAAACCCCATTAACGACCCATCAAGACACAAAAGTATGTTAAATTTAAATTACACTATCATGAATGTTGACGTGGCAGCAGGATTTCCACAGCACCTCCAGTGGCTATTGACTAAAACACATCTGAGTGTTGTCTCTTGGTAGTCTGCTCTCTTTGGTTATAGCCTGTTCACACATACAGTATAAAAAAGGCAACAAAGTGTGCATTCTTTGTTTTGGCTTTCACCAGGACCTTCCACATGTCCCCTTTAATAGGAAAGAAAGATGGCGTCACAGCTGTCATGTTACCTGTTTGAGCAAACGTTCAGATATGAAGAGTTTCCTCTCCAGCTCCAGAGCTCTCTGGCTCTCCGACAGAGACTTCATGCGCTGCAGTGAAAGCTCATCTCCCAAACGCTCTGCATCCTTACTGGACAGACACATACAGTTTCACTCACATTACTTCATTTCTTTGACCATCACTCAAGTGGATTCCAGTCGCTGGGCTTCTGGTGCACAACGGAACATGTGCATTCAAAGCTGCAAACACATCTTTGAAATGTAATTAATTGTTACACATTTTAAAATCCATTAATTAATAATATAAAGCTTCACGATGAAATTGTACAGAAGAGGATTTTCTGAAAAAGAAAACTTGAAAATTCAGGGAGCTTCCCAGAAGGCAGATGGGAGATGGTAGCTTAGATTTGATCTGTTGGCTGTATGAAAATCCTCCTCTGCTCCACTATGAAGCTGTTAGTGGTGATGCAAAATGCAAAACTTGCACTGTGCACAATTTCTCCAAACACAGCCACAGAAGCCTGTAATGTCAGGGTTGTCTGGTGGCTTTCCTCACCAGTCTCCTCCTCATTACCATTTTTCAAACAGATTTGCCATCCAGAACCATATTGTCTGTATTTCTTAATGACTGAAGTAAATGAAGTCCAAGTCATAGGCAGTAACTGGGAAATGTTAATGTATTCATCCCCTGACTTGTCTGAAGAAAACTGGCTGTAAAAGTGTTGATTTCTTGTGTTACACTAAAGGGTGCCATTACTTGTGCAACTCATCATTTTGGCTTTTGTATTTTTATTCTATTTATGTCCTGTCGAGTATCAGTATCAGAAAGTATTCATTTTCACTGTGGAGTTTTTTTATGTGCAGAAGCCTGATTTTTATTTATTTTTTTCAAATTTTATTGGAATTTCAAAATAAAGACATGCAGCAGCACAAGGGATGACAGACGACGGCCTCCGATCGACTGGTATAATACAGCTGGGGCAGCACGACGGTGTGCACTGCAGGAGAATCTTGTTCTTCCATTTAATACAGATAACATTATACAGTGTGTTTCAAATGAAGTTGTTGAAGTTGTTTCAAATGAAGTTTCAGATGAAGTCACTCATGGTTTTTATTTTCTCTCGTCTTTGCAAGTATAAGGTGTAGGGTGATAATCTTGTGCTGTTGTCCTCTTAAATGATTTGCAGTGTTCCATTGTTTTCTTGATGTGCTGTGCTTACTTACAGATTGTGCTTCAATCTGTGACTGTAGTGCAGCGAGGATTTCGGGAACTCTATGGACCTCATTATGCACCAGACCGAAACACCATCCTCAACACCCACTGGAAGTTCATGGAGACTGGATCAGTGATAGAGCCTGTTCAGGAAGACCCCGAAATGGGCAGAGCGAGGAGAATGTTGCAGCTGTCTGGGAGGCTTTTGGTCTCTGTCAAGGAAAGTCCAATTGGAGAGCATCTTCAGAATTGAAGATCAGTGCTACTTCTAGCCAAAGGATCTTGCGGCGTGAGCTCAGGCTCTTTCCCTATACGATCCAGGTTGTCCAAAAGCTTGAACTGCAAGACTATGACAGACGGGTGGAAATGTTTGACACTCTGTTGAATCCATTTCCAGAGACCCTTCCATCCTGGAGCAGATGTGGTTCAGCGATGATGCTCTCTTCCACCTTTCTGGTCATTGCAATCTGCATAATACCCGCATATGGGGAATTGCCAATCCCGTGCAAATCCACCAGCACGAACATGTTACTCCTAAGATAATCATCTGATGTGCTTTCTCCTCAGCTATTTTAATTGGTCCATTCTTCTTCCGTGATCGAGAAGGACAATCTGTGAATGTCAACGGCGACAATTACCTCCACATGCTTCAGGAATTCTGTGTCCCTGAACTGTCAGCTGTAGCTAACACACAGCAAGTCATTTTCCAACAAGATGTTGCCCCAGTGCATTATTCTCATGAAGTTTGTGCGTTCCTGGATGAGCAATTCCTGGATCTGTGGGTTGGTCATCATGGTCCCACGTGATTTTTTCTTGTGGGGTTACAGCAAGTTGAAAGTCTATAGAACAAGGCTTCAGGATCTCCCAATGCTTGAAGAATGCATCAGAAACACGTGTGCTTCAGTGACTCCCGAAATGTAGTCAGATGTTGATCAGGCAAGCGTGAAAGGGTGGCTTGATTGCTATGAAAAAGGTGGCGCACACATCGAGGTGTACCACTGACGTATGAACATTCTAAATAAAACATGGTACCACAAATATTCTCAGATAATGTAGATTTTACCATGTGAATTTCATCCAATTTATGTTTCAATTAAATTTTCAATAAACAATACAAAACCATGAATGAGTTTTGAAACACCCTGTATTTACTAATACCCCTTTAAATCGAAAACATATTCACTTTGGTCCTGTTGTGTCTCACCTAACTGCATTCTGGAGGATGGCCAAAAAGTATCTGGAATTTCACTCACTGGAACTCTCACTCACCTGTTTTTGATTATTACTGTCTTATAATTGGGACTGGAATAGTTGGGAATGTCCTTGCGTGATTAACATCCTACCTAACCAATTACTCTCACTGTGTCCTATACAATAAAGTCATATCAAACCTTGTTCCCATGAAATATGGGGTTCCACAGGGGTCTGTCTTAGGCCCCCTGCATGGGCATATATACTCAACAAAAATATAAACGCAACACTTTTGGTTTTGCTCCCATTTTGTATGAGATGAACTCAAAGATCTAAAACTTTTTCCACATACACAATATCACCATTTCCCTCAAATATTGTTCACAAACCAGTCGAAATCTGTGATAGTGAGCACTTCTCCTTTGCTGAGATAATCCATCCCACCTCACAGGTGTGCCATACCAAGATGCTGATTAGACACCATGATTAGTGCACAGGTGTGCCTTAGACTGCCCACAATAAAAGGCCACTCTGAAAGGTGCAGTTTTGTTTTATTGGGGGGGATACCAGTCAGTATCTGGTGTGAGGACCATTTGCCTCATGCAGTGCAACACATCTCCTTCGCATCATCCGTGAAGAGAACACCTCTCCAACGTGCCAAACGCCAGCAAATGTGAGCATTTGCCCACTCAAGTCGGTTACGACGACAAACTGGAGTCAGGTCGAGACCCCGATGAGGATGACGAGCATGCAGATGAGCTTCCCCGAGACGGTTTCTGACAGTTTGTGCAGAAATTCTTTGGTTATGCAAACCGATTGTTTCAGCAGCTGTCCGAGTGGCTGGTCTCAGACGATCTTGGAGGTGAACATGCTGGATGTGGAGGTCCTGGGCTGGTGTGATTACACGTGGTCTGCGGTTGTGAGGCTGGTTGGATGTACTGCCAAATTCTCTGAAACGACTTTGGAGACGGCTTATGGTAGAGACATGAACATTCAATACACGAGCAACAGCTCTGCTTGACATTACTGCTGTCAGCATGCCAATTGCACGCTCCCTCAAATCTTGCGACATCTGTGACATTGTGCTGTGTGATAAAACTGCACCTTTCAGAGTGGCCTTTTATTGTGGGCAGTCTAAGGCACACCTGTGCACTAATCATGGTGTCTAATCAGCATCTTGGTATGGCACACCTGTGAGGTGGGATGGATTATCTCAGCAAAGGAGAAGTGCTCACTATCACAGATTTAGACTGGTTTGTGAACAATATTTGAGAGAAATGGTGATATTGTGTATGTGGAAAAAGATTTAGATCTTTGAGTTCATCTCACAAAATGGGAGCAAAACCAAAAGTGTTGCGTTTATATTTTTGTTGAGTGTACTTCAACGTTATGGGATCACTTTTCACTGCTGTGCTGATGACGCTCAGTTGTACATGCCGATATCTAGTAATCTCATACACATCAGGACTTTGGAGGATTGCCTTGCTTCAGTGAAAAGCTGGATGTCTAGCAATTTACTTTTGAATTCAGAGAAGACTGAAATGACGGTCTTTGGTCCAGCAAGACAGACACCAGTTTGACCACCTAAGACTTAACCCAGACTCATGTGTCATATATCAGACTGATAAAGTGAGGGACATTGGAGTGATTTTGATCCCAAGTTGTGTTTTGACCTACACATTAGCGAAATCACGAGGATTGCTTACTTCCATCTTTGTAACATAGCAAGGATTCATCCCATCCTGTCAATGGCTGATGCAGAGACGCTGATCCATGCATTTGTCTCTTCCAGACTGGATTATTGCAACATCCTATTCTCTGGTTTACCGCAGTCCAGCATTAGGGGCCGAAAATTGGTTCAAAATGCTCCTGCCAGACTTTGACGAGAACCAGAAGGTTTGACCACATTACACTGATTCTGTCCTCCCTTCACTGTGTCTGAAGTCTGATTTTGAGGTATCGTGCACTCGTCTTGTGAAACAATCTCCCTGCAACCAAAAAAGTGACTCACTGGATTGGATTTGCATCTAATAAATATATGTAGTCCCAACTAAATTAAATTAAGTTATCATGAATTGATGTGCTTTATTTGAGCTGGGGCTACATATATTTATTAGATGGAAATCCTGCTCATACGAGGTCTGTCCAAAAAGTAACGGACCTTTTTATTTTTTTCAAAAACTATATGGATTTGAATTACGTGTGATTGCATCAGCCAAGCTTGAACCTTCGTGCGCATGCGTGAGTTTTTTCACACCTGTCGGTTGCGTCATTCACCTGTGAGCAGTCTTTGAGTGAGCACTGGTCCACCCCCCTCGTCGGATTTTTATTGTGAGGAAAATGTATGAATGATTTGGAGCTTTGCTGCATCAAATGTTTCCAGAAACTGTGAGAGACAGCCAGGTGGACACCATTCACTAAATTCAGATGACGATTTTATGGGGATCACACAGATTGAGGAGTGTTACAGCTGGTTTAAAGATGGCCCACAGCGGCTCAAAGCGCGCCGCGTTCCGAGCGGCGATTGACAGGCTCAAATGACCAGATCATTTCCAAACTGAACGCTGTGTTGATCTGGGACGTCGTCTGACTTCCACAGAAATGGCAGAAGACGTGGACATCAAGACTTTTTCGGCACATTCCACTGTTACAGGAGTTTTTGTCATGGAAAGAGAAGCAGAGGAATGCGCCACCATGCCGCGACACAAAACCACCTCCATGTTGGTCTCACAGGATGGCTTTCAGATGACTTTCATTGGCTTTTCAGTCGTGTGACTATCCAAGAAATTGTGGATTAGCTGGACATGCCAGAACATGTCCTGTGAGGCTTCATCACGGCGTTGCTTTGCGCCATGCGGCTCCGTCCCGACGCGCGAATTCCTGTGGTTTTGTCCTGCGCCATTCGCGGCACGGTGGCGCATTCCTCCGCTCCTCTTTCCATGACAAAAACTCCTGTAAAAGTGGAATGTGCCGAAAAAGTCTTGATGTCCACGTCTTCTGCCATTTCTGTGGTAGTCAGATGACGTCCCGGATCAACACAGCATTCCGTTTGGAAATGAACTGGTCGTTTGAGCCTGTCGATCGCTGCTCAGAACGCGGCGCGCTCTCAGCCGCTGTGGGCGGTCTTTAAACCGGCTGTAACACTCCTCAATCTGTGTGATCCCCATAAAATTGTCCCTGAAAGCCATCTGAATTTAGCGAATGGTGTCCACCTGGCTGTCTCTCACAGTTTCTGGAAAAATTTGATGCAGCAAAGCTCTAAATTATTCAGACATTTTCCTCACAATAAAAATCCAACGAGAGGGGTGGACCAGTGCTCACTCAAAGCCTGCCCACTGGCGAATGACGCAACCGACAGGCGTGAAAAAACTCACGCACGCGCACGAAGGTTCAAGCTTGGTTGATGCAATCACACATGATTCAAATCCATATAGTTTTTGAAAAAAATAAAAAGGTGTGCAGAGAAAAAACAGTTAGATTCAGTAGAGGCATTCAAGTCCAGACTAAAGTCGCATCTATTCTCCCTCTCGTATGGTTAGCATACCAGTGCAGTATGGAACTATGCTTCCTCTCCTTTTAATTTATATTATTAGCAAGAGAAAAAGTCTCAGCTTCACTTCCTCTAAATTCTGGGTCTGTTAATGAAGCACAGGGCTAGCTGCAGGTGAATACCTTTGTAATTCTCTTTGCTTCCCTGTTGATTTACTGTTGGTGAACTAATGACTCAGGTGCAGTTATTTCCGGCCGACTGACTGACTGAGTTATTTCTGGCCGCGCCTTTTCTCTCTGTACAAGGCACTGCCGAGACTTTAAACGGATGCTGGTCCTGCTGACCCCAGGGCACTGGACAGACCGCAGGAGGCCCTACCTGTTCAAGCCCTACCTGTTCTGGACTTGGAGCTGGATCTGTTAGTGAGGGAATATATTGAGTAGCTGATGAATGAAGAAAATGAGAGTGAAAGAGATCGAGAGAGACAGAGAAGGCTGGATGATGTGTTCAGAGTAAACCAGGAAGTGCAAGAGACAGTATGTGAGGGACTGTGTCTCTGACATGGTAAACTGCAGCACGGGGCCCCCCACAAGGAACCGTCTTGGCTCCCTTTCTCTTTACCTTCTACACTGCAGACTTCATGTACAACCATGTCAACTGTCACCTGGAAAAGTTCTCTGACGACTCTGCTATCGTCAGCCTCATCACTGACAAGGATGACAGAGAGTACAGAGGGGTGTCAGCAGAACCGCCTCCAGATCAATGCAGGAAAAACCTGGTGGTGGATTTCCGCAGGCACGGGTGCTCTCTACGACACCAGTGAAGATCCAGGGAACAGATACTGAGATAGTGGACTCTTACAAGTACCTGGGAGTTCACCTAAACATTAAACTGGACTGGTCAAAAAACACTACTGCACTTTATAAGAAAGACAAGAGCAGACGCTACCTGCTGAGGAGACTCAGGTCCTGTGGAGTGCAGCGGGCGCTCCTGAGGACCTTCTTTGACTCTGTAGTGGAATGAGTGAGAGTGGTCTGCTGGAGCAGCAGCATCACAACTGCTGAAAGGAGGAGACTTGTCAAAGGGATTAGGAAGGCCAGCTCTGTCCTGGGAAGTCCTCTGGACTCAGTGCAGGAGGTGAGAGAAAGGAGGATGATGGCTAAGCTGTCATGCCTGCTGATGAAGGCCTCCCACTCCATGTGTGACACTCTGACTGCACTGGCAAGCTCCGGCGTGACAGGCTGCTGCACCCCAAGTGCACGAAGGAGCGATACCACAGGTCCTTCCATCTTGTTGCCGTCAGACTCCACAACCAGCACTGCTCCCAGTAGACAGCTCAGATCACTAATATCATTATAGTAACAATTTTTCTGGCTTTCATGTGCAATAATACTACACGTTCTTGTGTTATAATAACTTATACACTCGTGTATAAGTTGAACTCATCACGTGAACACTCCTGCAATATTACGATGCATTCTTTTTTCTTGCTTGTAAATAGTGTATTCTACAGTATATATTGTTATTCTGCACAGAATGTGAGTACTGTGTGTTTTTGGTATTTTTCTTTTACCTTATGTCTGCATACTTTGCATAGTTGTTTTGTGACTATTCCTTTGCTGCTGTAACATCGTAAATTTCCCTGTCGTGGGACTAATAAAGGATTTTCTTATCTTTTATCTCATCTATACACTTTTGAAAAAGAATTGTGAAGATTTTACAATGTTCTTACCACTGTTGCCTGTGTGCTTGCTCAGGGGGGTTGGTAAGGTTAGACCTTACACACGTGAAGCACCTTGAGGCAGCATTGTTGTGGTTTGACGCTATATAAATAAAAATAAATTGAAATTAAATTTTAATTGATAAACACCCAGTGAAGTTTGTCCATGGTTGGCAGTGTTATGACAACAACATTCATTCTCTTGTAAATGTGTTGTAGTCAGAGGCCAAGACTCCTGAGAGGAACTTCCTGTCCAGTTTAATTTGCAACACTTCATGCAACACTGCAATGAAGACCTATGGTGTCCCATGGCAGGCTTCACTGATTGAACACTTATTGCTCAAGATTAAGTGTGAAATTTGGGGGGTGGGGCATTCTCCAAGATATACAGTTATATTCTGAAGGAAGCAAATCACCCACTGCCAGTGGACTCACTCCTGTGGGCAGAAATCCCTGAACTCCACACTCAATCTGATTGGAATGATGTTTGGGACATGACCAAAAAGACGTCCAGGAATCCTGATCACCAAACAAACACAGTTCATTCAGGGTGTTTATCAGTTAACATAGACTTTATAGCACAAAAATTAAGCCTGACCAAAATTTTACACTATGTCCTTAAGGCACACTAACTCATCCACCACGGGTGCGTAGCCAGTACACTCTGAGTGCTGGTCCCAAGCCTGAAGAAATGAACAGGGTTGCATCAGGGAAGGGCATTCAGTGTAAAACAAGCCAAACTAAAGATGCAGAGTACAAACTGAATATCCATACCAGATCAGCCGAGGCCAGGGTAAATAACGACCGCCACTGGTGGCAGTGACCAAAGGGTGCCGGTGGAAATTGGGATATGGATAGGCATAGAAGAAGAAGAGGAGGAGAACATGTCCAGAGACAGCAAGAGAAAAGGAAAACTAGAAGGGTAGAAGTGAGGGTTGGGACTTTGAATGTTGGCAGTATGACTGGTAAAGGAAGAGAGCTGGCTGATATGATGGAGACGAGAAAGGTAGACATAATGTGTATGCAAGAAACCAAGGGAAGTAAGATCAGGAGCATAGGCAGTGGGTTCAAGTTGCTGTGTCATGGTGAGGATAGGAAGAGAAATGGTATTGGGGTCATTTTAAATGAAGAGTATGTTAAGAGTGTGTTGGAGGTTAAGTGAGTGTCTGACAGAGTGATGAGTGTGAAGTTGGAAACTGAAGGGATTATAATGAATCACATCAGTGCATATGCCCCACAGGTAGGTTGCAACATGAAGGAGAAAAAAGATTTCCGGAGTGAGTTAGATGAGGTGGTGGAGAGTGTACCCAAGCATAAAAGAGTGGTGATAGGTGAAAGTAAAGAAAGTAAACAGTAAACTACCTCAACTACCTAAAGTTGCTACCTCAACTTTACAACTCAACTCAACTTGTAAAGTTGAGTTCAACATCCAAAACTTGTAAGACCTCTTTATGTTAAAGAGAGGTAGCAAGTGGACATAACTAAATGCAACTGCAATGTTTTAGAGTGTTTTACCAATTGGCCAAAGGGAACGAGCTGGAAAGGATGTGCAGCAGGTTAGGGTGGTAAAAGATGCAGATGGTAATGTGCTGACAAGCGAGGAGAGTGTGTTGAGAAGGGGGAAGGAATATTTTGAGGAGCTGATGAATGAAGAAAATAAGAGAACAAAAAGGGTGGATGATGTGGCGAGAGTAAATTGGGAAGTGTAAGAGATTAGTAAGGATGAAATGAGGGCAGCTATGAAGAGGATGAAAAATGGAAAGATAGACTGATTTTTATTCATTTCAATGAAGGACTCTCTTTTTGTTGCTCTTCTGTTTGTTAAGAAATTATTGTAAAATCTGAGTCTGGTCTGCTTGAGGTTTCTTTCTTAAGCAAACCAGGTTTATGTTTCTGTGTAGGCTCTCAGTTGTCCAGGTGGTTTCCATAGTAGAGAAGCTTGAATCTTCGACTGGACTGGGTTGCTTGACGCAAGGACGTTTCGCTTCAAATAGTTTCGCTTCAAGACGTTTAGCTTCCTCAGCTAAAACTGTTGCTCTGGTACAAAAGACTGAGCAAAAAACAAAG
Organism: Thalassophryne amazonica; assembly: GCF_902500255.1. Lineage (NCBI taxonomy): Eukaryota > Metazoa > Chordata > Actinopteri > Batrachoidiformes > Batrachoididae > Thalassophryne > Thalassophryne amazonica. Next base: position 98,894,568 of record NC_047113.1, on the reverse strand, counting down.
ACAAAGCAGTTTCAGTCTTTTGTTCATGGTAATGAGTCATTAACGTCATCAGGAGAGTCGTCAAGGGAGCCATCAGGAGAGGCATCCACCCCATCATTAGGAGGGACAGCTGCCCTGTCATTAGGAGGGTGCTAGCTAGAGCACAATAGGTGCTAATTACAGCTATTGTTTAGTCACTATCCTATAGCAGTCTGCCTCTCGGTAGGAGGGGTCTGGTTAGGGTTAAAACTCCAGCTTTTGTGGCTTCTGTTTATTCTTCTATACAAGAGTCAAGACAGAAGTCAGACTACCAGAGCAAGAATTTTAGCTGAGGAAGCTTCTGCAATTTGAAGCGAAACATCCTCGCATCAAGCAACCCAGTCCAGTCGAAGATTCAAGCTTCTCTACTATGGAAACCAGGATTACTGCAGTCTAGCATTAGGGGTCTGGCCCCTGATGACACTGCCGAGACCTTCAATAGGTGCTGGCCTGGCACCCCAGGGAGCCGGACTGACCTCAGGATGCCCTGCCTGTTACTCCAATGACTGGAAGCGCTACCTGTGTTGGAAACCCCACGTGTTGTGGGGCTAAGATTAAAAACCAAAAAGGACTGCTTTTTAATTTGAATTAAGGACTGTTTTTGTTGATCTGCTGTTTTTTCTGTTTCTGTTTTCAGTTTCTTCTGTTTGTTCAGAAATTCTTGTAAAGGTTGTAAAAGTCTTGTAACTGAATGGCCTAAGCAGTGGGTCACCCCTCTGAGTCTGGACTGCCTGAGGTTTCTTCCTCATTATCATCAGAGGGAGTTTTTTCTTACCACTGTTGCCTGTGTGCTTGTTCAGGGGGGTTGGTAAGGCTAGACATTACTCATGTGAAGCACCTTGAGGTGGCATTGTTGTGATTTGGTGCTATATAAATAAAATAAATTGAACTGAAATCTGTTCCACTGACGTCATCCATGTTGATTAAAAATAACTTGCATCAGCTTCAACAACATAAAGCCCAGAAATGTATGCTTTTCGCTGGTTTGAGGGCTGCTCAGAAGTTGGTCTTCACCAGGTGGAAACACCACGATGTGGTTACGCTGTGACAATATCTGCTGACTTTTACTGATATTTTTTATTTTGAGCTCTCCACTGTGCGCATCCATGGGTTTAAAGAAGAGACAATTAATCTTTGGGCCCCAAACAGTGGAGACCCTCTCCTCATCTATTTCATTCTTCTTGTCCATCTCTCCCTCCCTCCCCATTCCTCTCCTTTTGGACCAGCTTCCTGTGGTTTCATTGATTGTTGGTTTGATCCTTTAAATGGCTACAAAAGAATTGATTCCACCCCCCCCCCTACACACTTTTTTTGTAAAAAGTCAAAGATCAAGATTTAAAAACAAATCAAGAGGCCAAAGCAATCATCTGGTAGTTTTGTGTTCCATGGTTGATAAACTGATTAACCAGTATCACTCACACAGTGTTGTTGAGTTTCATTTTCAGCAGGTCAGTGTAGTAGGTCTCATCTTGGCCGTCGCTGCCTTCTGGTGGTGCAGGATCCACTGGCTGAGACTTTAACATCATCTATGCAAACACAATATACACTTTATATTGTAGAAAGGTTCTGACTTGTGACACATCATGAAGTGGTGTGAAACTCAAACTTGTGTTTCCTGAATTTTCTTTAAATTTTAAATGTTTAGTTTTTTTCTGTTCCACTCACGGGGGCACTGCCAAGGATTTTCGGCCCCATGAAACGAAATCTAATTGGGCCTGTTCATAACCGGCCGCTACGCCGGTGGAAAATGTTTATACAGTTTACATAAAACTATGCATTTTAATGATATTTTTGACTATCATTCCCATATTTGTGAAATGAAAGACATGATTTGACACTTATTTCAGAATCAGAATAGCCTTTATTCGCCAAGTATCTACAAGAATACAAGGAATGTGACTCCAAGTTTGAACTATACTCTTTCTGTACAAGCATGTATAAATATACACTAAACACTAAATAATTCACAGTAAAAACGGGCAAGTAAAATGTGCAATAAAGAATGTTTGCAAAGGAGAAACAGACAGACTGAAGTTGTACATGAGGTCGGTTTATACTTGGGAGACGCACTGAAAATACAATGAAATTCATTTAGATTCAATTATTTGCTGCAAGACTGATACTCTGACTGACAAAAATACTTATACGAGGCTGGTATTTCAGTGATACCCGATGCTTTTTAAACCATAAAATCGTTCTCAAATAAATACAGACTATAGGCTTTTTTAAAATTTCAGAATGATTTTTCATTCTTTAATGTTTTTCTCCATAATAATCTATTAATTCAACACAACTGGGTGATATACTGTTGAGTTGACTGTTGATTTCTTTCTCCTGTCTGGCCTTTTTTCTTATCTTTGTGTTTGCTTTCTGATGTTACCGGCTCAGCCGATCCCTTCGAAAAGATGGGATCATAGAATATCTCATATGTAGCATCGTGGGAGGTCTGTGTGGTTTTGTGTTATTTGAGTTTTGTCTGCAGCTGCTTGCAGCGCTCCCCACCAAACAGTTGGTGGCAGTAGTGCACCAAGTTGAGTTAAAACAACTTTTAAGTAGGGAATAGAAGAGGAGGGTGAGCTGCCTGCAGAGCAGAAATGTTAAAGAGCTACGTTCTGTTCTGGAAAATAAAAATTTGTGTTCAACAGATTAATATGCCTGTTGAGCCTCTGTACTGCGGTTAAGGGATCACTGAGCAGGGGAAGAAAAGAGCACTGAGGCACACCGCCTTGTTCTCCCCTCCACTGGCTGTCTGTGAAAAGGCTCTGCAGCTGTCTGACTGAAGCAGCAGGTGGACTGAACCCTTTTACTGTACGTGAATACAGAGGGGCAGTGAGCACTGAGAAATGTTTCCAAAACAAATGAACTTAGTGTTACCAATACACTGTACATAAAATACAGTATATGTATTATATACATAGGGGTGGTGGCCAAGTGGTTAATGCGCTTGGTTTCAGTTCAGAAGGCTCTGGGTTCAAATCCCACCCCTGCCACATTTCTCCATGTAATGTGGAGTTGCGTCAGGAAGGGCATCCAGCATAAAACCTGTGCCAATTCAACATGCAGATCCACCTTGGATTTGCTGTGGCGACACAGAGTACAAAACAAGGGAGCAGCTGAAGGGATTTACTTTACATATGTATTATATACATATAGTGTCATATTGTTTTGTCAGTATTACAACTGTATTAGGGGCCTCTCTGGGCCCCAGGAATCCTTTTCCTTATTCTCTCTTTTTCGGCTCCCCGGTCCACTCCACTATGAAGCTGTGAAACTAAAAACATGTCAATGCTCAAGGCTGCTTTTGTATGCACTCTTTTGTGTACCTTGAGGCAGATTGTTGAAACAGTTGAGTCTAAACTGGAAAAGAAACTATGAAAGCTAAAAACCCAGGAAATATTTTTTAAAACCATACTTAATTCTACATATTTTTTTAAGTCACTTTGGGAGTTAGAGGCAGAGTGCACCCCAAGGAGTATCTATCTAACAAATTTCAAAACCTGCATATTCCAGTTAAGGGTCATGAAGGGGGTGGAGCCTATCCCAATAGTCACTGGAGGAGAGGCGGGATGAACTCTGAACAGTCCACCAGTCTATCACAGAGCCGACACACACAGACAAACACACTCACACACCTATAGTCAATTTAGAGTCACCACTTCAGCAAACATGTATGACACTGGCAGTGGGAGGAAACCAGAGCACCTGTGAACACGGGGCGAAGGACCAGGCGGGAAGTGAACCTAGGTCCATCTCACTGTGAGGCAATAGTACTAACCACTAATCCACCGTATGGCCCAAGCACCCTTTTACTTCTGCTGCATTTCATTTATTCTCTGCTGTGAGTGACGTTTTAAATCTGGGCGCGTAATGACTCACCTCCACCTTCTCCAGTCTTTGTACTTTGATCATTAAATTCTGGATCTCTCCGTTTTTCTCAGACAGCATAGCCTGGAGCCTCTCGAGCTGAGCTGGGTCGGCTCTGGCACCTTGCAGCTGCATCAGGGTGGCAATCTGGACCTGTACACCACGTGACCGCAAGAAATAACAATGACTGAGAGTACGTCACACTCAGTGTACGTAATAATAATGAGTTTATGGCGGGAACTCCACCAAAGAGAAACTGCTGATTTGTTAAAAGAAGCATTTAAAAGTACTGAATTGCTTTTCTAACAGGTTGAGTCAGTTAAATTTATTCATACAGCTTCAAATCACAAGTCACCCCAAGGTGCTTCAGATAAGTAATGCTGATCCTTAACCCCCTTTCACACCGGGGCTGCTCCCAGTTGCTCCCTGTTGCGTCATGTTGCGTCATGACGACGCAGGAATTTCTGTGTCAGGTGCGCGCAGCAGGGGGCAGAGAGGAGGTGAGGACGCAGCCTGCAGGTTCTTGCACAGTTTGGCTGCAGACAGACTGTGCACTCAGACTTCTCTTCTAGTTTATATTTACACTTGTGCTGAGCTGCAGGCCTGCGCTCTGAGTTCTGTTATAGTTTATCTTTCCTCCTTTGACCGCGAGATGCGCGCGCGTGCGCACGAACCATCCGTGAGCAAAATGTGGAGATGTCTGGATTTCTACTTGATGTTGACATGTCCTGTCTCTGGCAATCAGTCTGTGAGCAGGACTTATGTTCTTTTTTTGTCCTTTTTTAAACACAGTGATGAGAGTTTGAGGGGAGAACAAGGAACTAATGCCTGCAGCCAGACAGTTTTTTTTCTTTCTTTATTGTTCACATGTGCGTGTGTGAACGAACATCCGTGAGTAAATGGAGATGTCTGGAGTTCTACTTGATGTTGACATGTCCTGTCTCTGGCAATCAGTCTGTGAGCAGGACTTTTATGGACTTTATACAAACATATTTGTGAGAGAAAAGCGAGGAGCTGCTGCAGCTGCAATCCGCAATTTTTTTCTGTGCTGTTTTTTGTGTGTGTAGTTTTTACTGCATTGTGTACATGGTATAAAATCAATCCTCATCCTCATGAGACGTTCCCAATTCAGGGAGTATCATTATTTGCAGCAGGGACGGCCGCTTTCAGCGGTACTTCTGCCTCTCCAGGACCCAGTCTGAGGACCTCCTGTCCCGTACACACACGCATATGTAAACAAAAAACAAACAAAAAAAAACTCTGCTGCCTGCTGCGGGGCTTCTGCTCGCTCTTCCCCCAAACTCTGTCATAATAGTGTTTATTAACCAGTCACCATTTGTTTTATTATACATCTGTGTAGTTAATAAATAAAATAATCTTCATGGATGATTCCCTCGTGCGCATGTGAGGGGAAAAAATAAAATAAAAAAACTCCACTGCTGCTGCTCGCTCTCCCCCAAAAACTGTCATAATTGTGAAATAAAGGACAAAAGGGACATAAGTCCTGCTTACAGGCTGGCTACCAGAGACAGGACATGTTCACATCCAACTCAAACTCCAGACATCTCCACGTCTCTACATATCCAGTCCCTGATTGGTCATTGCGGCACAACAAGGTGAAAAAGTTCAGATTTTTCAACTATGGGAGGAGGGCGACGCAATGTGAACACAAACACACCCACACTCACACACACAGACACAAAATACCTTCATGCGCTGCAGCTGCTGTTTACTGAAGGCATATTGTTTCTGGAGGGACTGATATTGGACCTTCATACTGATGAGCTGTCTCTCCATCTCAGCTCGCTTGTCCTCCAACTGCAACACAAAAACACAATCAGTGCAGAAACACACAAACACCTCATTTGATTGAGGTTTAAACTAATGCTAATGTGGCTGACTAAACAGCTACTGGGTCCATAGTCTGGGTCTGAAACAAGATTTTAGCAACCAGATTAGATTTTACTTGTGTTCAGTGTTACATTTGTACTGAACACTGTCCTGATCCTTGCAGTACCAAACTTTGTCCAAAACGCTGCCAATTTTATGAACATAAAACTGAATTTTCTCAGCAACTACTGCTTCATAGACGTCCTTCACACTTGGCGTGATGCCAGTACACGAGTGCCATTAACTGTGTCACAAGCACATTTTATGACTGTATTTTTAATTTTACTATAAAGCATTTTGTTGATATTGAGTAACTTGAGCCATTTTTTGAAAATATTCTATTTATACAAAATTGGCTCATTTACAGTACATTTATTTCTATTTACTATTTTCTATATATATAAGTATTTGTACATCTAAACATTCATTTATACAGTTATAGTTGTTTTATCCTTTTAGTTAGTCTTAATTGATGTGTGGTCCTACAAATGGTGAAACAAAATCGTTAAATACAAATTGGGTGGTCCATGTGATTTTAAATTATTTTTAAATCAGTACAGACACGCCCCTTTATGTTAAACAGCCCTGGGAGCTGTCAGTAATGAGGAGGCTCATAAACACACTCCGTTATGATAATTTACTCATTCATCCTTGGAAAATAAACATACAGAACACCCACTTCATGGATTTATTTTGGGCAGGATTAAAAGTATGCAAGAAGGATTATGTATCTCCATCTGCCCAGAGAACGGAGAAGGATTGCCAGGAGTTGGAGGATCTGGTCGAGCTTCTGTAGCCTGTTATTACTGTAACCTGTCCTGGATAAACAGGGCAAAACAGACTTATACAAATGTTGCATCTTATTGAGCGTTGCTTTTACCTCAGCAAACAACGAGTTGCCTTTGCTGTTGGGATCCTGAGCCTGCTGTACAACCTGATCCAACTGGACCTGTAAGTCCCTGTTCTCCTCCCGACATTTCTGTTTTATGGAAGAAAAATTAAAAGTTATACAGACAGACAGATTAATACAAAGAGATGTTTAGTGTCCAGTTTGTGACCACATATACCTCTAAGGCAGTCAACCAGGAAACAGCTTCTCTTTCTCGCTCCTCTTTCTCCTCTGTGATTTGCTCCAGGTGGCGCTGCAGGCTGCTATTGGTCAATTCCAACTGTTGTTCTCTGTACTGCAATTCCTGCAGTGTGCGCTCCAACTCCAGCTAGTAGACAGAGACTATTAATCCCAGAATACAAGAGGATAAAACAAGAACACTATCTGGACATGGCACCGACCTAAACGAACATTTTGTAAAGACGGAACTGCTGATTATAGAGCTGAGACAACTAATCGAGTTAATCGATTAAAACTGATTATTAAAATAGTTGCCAACTAATTTAGACATCGATTAGTTGTTAAATAACTTTGTTTTACCGCAAATGTTTCGTTTCTTCCATATAATCAACCGAGCTTTGGTTTGAATCTTGAACCAATGAAGTAGTGCTTCCAGCTGCTGCTTCATTGGTTTCATTTGTTTTATTTCGCTTTATCTTAATTTTTCTCCACTAAAACCCTAAAGAGCATATGTCTGTGAGGAATATTTACTTTTTTATGTTAAACTGGCCTGTTTTGGTCTTCTGAAACAGTTGATAGATGTATTTTATGCTAATGCCGATGCTAACACGTTAGCATGTCTATAGCGTTTTCAGTGTTAAAGTTAGCATTAAGCTGCTGGCATTTCAGCATGTTCGTGCATTTGTTTTCTGTATAATAATGACTCAGCATTTGTTGTTGTAAAAGAGTCAAATGTATTACAAATTGTAATATTTTTTAATTTATTTTTATTTATATATTATAATAGCAACAATAATAGTAATAATAACTAATAATGCTACAATACAATTTTAGAGAAAGAGACATGAGTCACATGTGTCACTGTGAAATGACCACATAGTTTACAAAGTTATACAGAGAATGTTGCACATATAATGAGTCAGGCTACGGTTTTTGATTTAGGTTTTATGGTTAACTGGTTATGCTAATTGCTCATTTGCAGCAACAAAAATACCTCTTTTTTCACCATATATTTTGTAACATTTATATGTTTCAATGTTGTTTTATGGCAACTCAGCACTTTGATAAAGAAATGTCATTTGAAATAATTGTTTTTGTTCTTTATTATAAACTTTTATTATTTATTACGATTTGTTGATTTTCAAGTATTTTAAGTTTTCAAATAATGTTCTGTTGTTAAATAAAGTGATGGAAGGAGAGAAAAATTGTTTCCCTGGCACATTTTTAAAAAATTTCCCACTAATCAATTAATCATGTCGAAACCCCATCAGATTCATCAATGATCCAAATAATCGTTTGTTGCAGCCCTAGCTGATTATACAGTAAACATCCTACGTGTCTTCTAAAGACCTGTCAAATACGCTTATATAACCCAGATTATTTGAAAAATTAAATGTGAACATTTGATGATTAGACATTTGAACCTGTAATACTTCAAACTTTAGTAAAAGCACGAGTGAAGTGATACATTATGAATAGAAGAATAATGATGCAATGACATTATTAAAGGTTACTGGACTTGAAGAAAAAATAAAAGTCACAGATTAAATCCTCCTGCAGTCATTACAACACTTTCAGTTGCAATAGAGATTAAGTAATCATGAGGGGTTTGAGTGAGATTAAGCCACATGAACAGTGAGCATGAGATGCATAAGTGTTCACTGAGCCACACAGAAGAGCCAAATGCAGTGTTGTTGTAGTTCTTGTACTGCATTTTTTATTTGTCCGGGATTGCCACAGCAGATACAGCCAGATCCACAATGGTATTTGGCACAAGTTTTACACCAGATTCTCTTCCTGACAACTCCAGAAACAAGTACATGATGGAGAAACAAGCACAGCCCCATGTCTTCTGAAGAGGTGTTCCATCTAAGTACTAACCAGGTCCCACATTGCTTAGCTTCTGAGACTGTCAGGATCAGACTTAAGTGGCTGCAAAAGAGCCTGATGTGTATGATGAGCTTTTGAACAAAACGTATTTGTTTTTGATTACAGGTTAACCTCCCACTGGTATACCTGCAGTCCAGCACCCGCTTCAGCTTTTTGCTGCCTTAATTCATTATGTGCTTCATTACATTATTTATTACAGTCCTCTATAGGCCCTGAGGCCCACTGGTGCTTGTGTTTATGGTTGTATGTTAAGGTGCCCTGACACTTGCACGACTTTTATCCGCACACGTCGTCGTGACGATCCCACCTGCTGTGTTCCCAGCTGGACGCCATGCTTTGTTCCACCGGCTGCCACACACTGCGGTGGACAATGCATATATAAAATAATTATTTCATAGCAGATTAATCATTTTCTCTGCAAGTTGACTGCTGAAAATGGCTCAAATCACTTCCTGATTCAGAGGACCGCTCCAGCCAGAGCCGTTCGCGCACTGAACGAGCTGGAGAAAGCCTTTGGAACCGTCTAAAAAGGTAATTATTTGTTATGTATACATTGTCATTGTTTGGTAAAACAGTTGCAGGGTTCTCCCCAGAAATTTTGCTGTTGGCAATTATCACCCGAGTTGGCATGCGTTGCAAGTCATTTTAATTGGTTTTAGATGCACTGAAAGCAAGAATAATGGACAAAAAAAAATGACACTTATGTTGGATGTTTCTGTTAATTAAAATAAATAACATTTAAAAGTTTTAAAACACAATGTTTGATGTGTTCAGCATTTGCTCTCCTCTTCAAAAATGACACACTGTACCTTTAATCCAGTAAAACAGGCAGTTTTTCTGTCATGTTGACAGTTTAGTTTTTTCTTTTTAACATTTCTGAGTGAGATTACATATTTTTTTAAAAACAATATAACCTCTAATTGTCTTGTCTGAACAAGAGCTAAACCTGGACTGACTGGGTTGTCAAATCAGAATCAAATTTATTGCAAAGTACAACCCCAATTCCAATGAAGTTTGGACATTGTGTAAAATGTAAATAAAAACAGAATACGATTTGCAAATCCTCTTCAACCTATATTCAACTGAATACACCACAAAGATATTTAATGTTCAAACTGATAAACTTTATTGTTGAAGCTTTGTAGATGGAATTCTTTCCCATTCTTGCTTGATGTACGACTTCATTTGTTCAACAGTCCGGGGTCTCCGTTGCTGTATTTTGCGCTTCATAATGCGTCACACATTTTCAATGGGTGACAGGTCTGGAATGCAGGCAGGCCAGTCTAGTACCCGCACTCTTTTACTACGAAGCCACACTGTAGTAACATGTGCAGAGTGTGGCTTGGCATTGTCTTACTGAAATAACCAGGGACGTCCCTGAAAGACGTTGCTTAGATGGCAGCATGTGTTGCTCCAAAACCTGGATGTACCTTTCAGCACTGATGGTGCCATCACAGATGTGTAAGCTGCCCATGTCATGAGCACTAACACACCCCCATAACATAACAGATGCTGGCTTTTGAACTTAGCACTGGTAACAATCTGGATGGTCTTTTTCCTCTTTTGTCTGGAGGACATGACGTCTATGATTTCCAAAAATAAGCTAAAATGTGGACTCATCAGACCAAAGCACACTTTTCCACTTTGTGTCTGTCCATTTCAAATGAGCTCAGGCCCAGAGAAGGCGGCAACATTTCTGGATGTTGTTGATGTGTGGCTTTTGCTTTGCATGGTAGAGTTTTAACTTGTAGATGTAGTGACGAACTGTGTTAACTGACAATGGTTTTCTGAAGTGTTCCTGAGCTCACACGGTAAGATCCTTTACACAATGATGTCAGTTTTTAATGCAGTGCCGCCTGAGGGATCCAAAGTCACGGGCATTCAATGCTGGTTTTCGGCCTTGCCGCTTACGTGCAGAAATTTCTCCAGATTCTCTGAATCTTCTCATTATTTTATGGACTGTAGATGATGGAATCCCTAAATTCCTTGCAATTGAACGTTGAGAAACATTGTTCTTAAGCTGTTGGACTATTTTTTCATGCAGTTGTTCACCAAGTGGCGATCCTCGCCCCATCTTTACTTGTGAATGGCTGAGACTTTTGGGGATGCTCCTTTTATACCCAATCATGACACTCACAATTAGTGTCCTCAGTTCCCAAACGGTTATTGAGTGTTGTTAGAAGGAAAGTTGATGTAACACAGTGGTAAACATACTACTGTCCCAGCTTTTCTTAAACATTTTGCAGGCATCATTTCAAAATTAGCAAATATTTGCACAAAAACAATAAAGTTTATCAGTTTGAACATTAAATATCTTGTCTTTGTGGTGTATTCAATTGAATATAGGTTGAAGAGGATTTGCAAATAATTGTATTGTTTTTATTTACATTTCACACAATGTCCCAACTTCAACGGAATTGGGGTTGTAAGTTCTCATATACAAGTAATTTGATCTCTCACACCGTCTTTGTGGCTTATTTGAGCAAACTTTGGAAACATGAAGACTTTCATCTGTAAAATAACGCCTTAATGTGTCACTAGCTACACAGGGCAGAAGGAGCTCTTTTTATTGGAAGACTTTGACACAGCATTTGTTCTTTCACTGAGAGACGCTGTGCTCTCCCATTCTGAGCTGTGGCTCTGCTCAGCTGACTGCCGTCGAGGGAGCAGGGAGCAGGCAGCAGGCAGCAGTCCGTTCAGCAGAAACAGCCTGGCTGGATTAAAAAAAAAAAAAATCTGAGAGCACAGCACAGTATAACGGTGCTGTGGTAACAGTATAATGGCGCTACACCACTGTTCCATTGACATTTTTTGGAACATTTCAAAAATTCTCTATACGCAGTTGCACGTGCCGGTGCCCCTCTCACATTCAGTCTACACCCGTTAAAAACGAGTTTACTCTCCTGCACGACACAGGTCATGCAAGTGTCAGCACACCTTAAGTAAAGTCAGTCCTCTCTTGGCCCTGAGGACCTCTGGTGTCTGTGCTTATGGTCGTATATAAGTAAAGTCAGTCCTCTATCGGCCCTGAGGCCCACTGGTGTCTGTGTTTATGGTTGTATATAAGTAAAGTCAGTCCTTTATCAGCCTTGAGGCCCACTGGTGTCTGTGTTTATGGTCGTATGCAAGTAAAGTCAGTCCTCTATTGGCCCTGAGGCCCACTGGTGTGTGCGTTTATGGTCGTATGTAAGTAAAGTCAGTCCTCTAACGGCCCTGAGGCCCACTGGTGTCTGTGTTTATGGTCGTATATAAGTAAAGTCAGTCCTCTATCGGCCCTGAGGCCCACTGGTGTCTGTGTTTATGGTCGTATATAAGTAAAGTCAGTCCTCTATCGGCCCTGAGGCCCACTGGTGTCTGTGTTTATGGTGGTATATAAGTAAAGTCAGTCCTCTATCGGCCCCGAGGCCCACTGGTGTCTGTGTTTATGGTGGTATATAAGTAAAGTCAGTCCTCTGTCGGCCTCGAGGCCCACTGGTGTCTGTGTTTATGGTCGTATATAAATAAAGTCAGTCCTCTATCGGCCCTGAGGCCCACTGGTGTCTGTGTTAATGGCTGTATGGGAGCTAAAGAAATGCACATCTGTCAATCTGTAGGCTTCATTGTGTAATTATTGTACACTAAAACTTAACAGACTGAAGACATTTTGAATACAAATTCATCTCATAACCCTTAAGAGTAAAGGAATGCCGATGCCACACAGATGTCTGTGCAATAAATTACATTTACTCAAGGATTCTGATGAAGATGTAACCAAACATCAGTCCCTAATTTTGTTATGCACCTTTGAATAAATGTAAATTATTGCTCAGACGTCTGTGTTGCACCAGCGTTCCTGTTCTCTTCAGGTTTTGCCCTGACCTGGTTGTACCAGATTGTTGTGACTGGCAGAAGTGTGGAGAACCTTTCTTTTTTCTACTTTCATCTCATAACATTATCACAATTTCAGAAGGGGCTGTCCTTGGCCTATTTTTTTCTGGGTCAAATCAAGGAGGAGTCAATGTCTCTATACAATACTGATTTGACAAAAGCCACTTCTGGACAAATCCATTATGTTTGGTTTGACAGCAGATAACTTCAGCCCCTCCTACTTACCTTGTTGCTCTCCAACCCCATTATCTTCATCTGGACTTCCATCATCTCAGACGTCATGGAACTCTGAGTGTGTTCATTCAGAGCTCGCAGCTCTTCCAGCTTGTTATTTAGCGTCTCCGTCTGCACTTCAAGTTTGTGTTTCAGCTGCTTCTCATTGAGCTGTGACTCTTCCAGGACAGACTGCAACCTCATTAACTGAGAAAAATAAACAAAGAACCATCAGTGCAGTCACTCCTAATGATGTGGAGTCAGCACGAGCCAGGCAGGGAGAGCTGCAGTCCATAAAAACAACATAATAAAGTGCATATATCTGGTAAATGAAATGTCAAATGAGCTGACTATTCTAAATAATGTAGATTTCCATGACATCACTTTAGTAACGGCACCCCAGAGCCACCTCGGCTGAAAGCAATTTTTTATGATTGGAATCAGGTGTTTTTCATGGGGTAAATACTGAAAATTCCTTTCAAAATAGTTACAAACAAAAATGGGACTATGGATTGAAGAAGCCAGCTTATACTGTGACCTGCACATTCCCTTTAAAGTGTTAGAACACCCAGGCTAAACACTGATTTCCACACACGCCCAACACCAGAGGTGGATCAAACCGGCTTCAGTGAGTAAAAGTCAAACCAACTCTTTGTTCCATCCGCCTGTCAAATCAGCTGATTCTATTGTATTTCTAATTAGTTTACCTCTTCAGGCAGGTAGATGAGCTAATCAGTGAAATGACCTGCTTTAGGCGCACAGGTAAAGGTCTTGAGGTCTTCTTCAGGCAGGTACAATTGCCTGAAGAAGACCTCAAGGTCGAAACGTTGCTTTTTTGGGTCAGTTAAAGATTTTGGGCGCTTTACTGGTGTGCGGATTTTCTTTCCTTTTTTGTTAACAGTTCAGTGACACATTTCTACACTCTGTTTTTTTCCGTGTTTTGTCGTTTCTATTGGATGCGCAAAGCTATGTATTTCCCAGCATGCAGCGGTGAAAGTTGGATTGGGTTGAACTTTGACCATGGCAGCCTAATGACAAGTGGTTTTTAACGCAATCTGTCAATAACGCAATCTTCTCATTGAAAATAATGGGTTTTAGAGTGTTGCGCGATGCGTTTAACACCGTGAATGCGTGCAGTGTGACAGGCCCTTAAGGCAGCAGGATGTGGTGATGTTTTCCAGGCTGAGCAGAGGGCAGCCAGTGATCTTTAAGGCAGTGTTCATGACCCTCTGCACCGCCTTCCTGTCCCCGGCTGTGGAGCCCGTGTACCACACACCAAGACAGCATGTCAGTACGCTCTTGTGCATGCAATCACATTTGTACAGTTGCTTGACAACATGCAACTCATGTTCCAAGATAAACTTTAATCATGATAAAGACGTGCCAGGAGATGTTAGAGTCAACTTACCTGCCTGCACAACCAGGTGATGAAGCACACACTAACTCACTCATTCATTCACGGTGCAGTTTGGCCTTAGTGTTAGTGTGACTGTAGTGTGAGGATGATGACAGACATGCACACTGAGGTCAGACCTTGTTGCTGAACTCTTTTATGGCCACACTGTGACTCCTCTCCAGATGTTCCTGCTGCTGCTGAAGCTCTTGTTTCTGCTGGTTCTTCAAACAGTCGTAGTCCGACTGCAGCGACTCCAGTATCCGGGTCTTCAGCTCCAATTCTTTCTGCAACGTGTATTTGTCCTGCTCGAGAGCCTGTGGAGCAAAGACACACACACGTACAGGGTTGGGAGGGTTACTTTAAAAATGTATTCCGATACAGTTACGAGTTACCTGTTGAAAAATGTAGTCAGTAACATAATCCAAGTACCATAATATTAAAGTAATGTAATTTGATTACTTTCAATTACTTCTGGATTACTCCAATATCAAATATGCTAATACACACAAAAGAAACTAAATATAAATAGTCTTGACCACATAGTACAGTTTATTAAGCAAAAATAAAACTGTTTCTTTTACATGGCATGGTCTGTTTTACTTCACATTATGAATTAAGAGCACACACAATATTGTTTTAAACACACCCAGTGTTCACCTGCTAAATTTTCAACAAAAAATGCCAAACAAATGAAGGATAATGAAAACTCAGGTGGTGTGCGGATGAATTTGTAATTAAAAGTGGCTTGCAGAACAATATACAAAACAAAAAAAAAGTCTACTACTTGTTCAGTAAACATAAAATTATCTTACTTTAGTCTTTCACGTAGCATTCGCACCATGTTTAACATATCAGTCCACTTATTGAACTTTCAAAATAAGAACAAAAGCATAATGAAAACCATTAAGTAAATACTGTCAGTAAGGAGGCGTGATCGCCATTTTAATTCCGGGCAAGTTAGTGATTTGCGTGCATAGAAGTTCAACAAACAGGTGGAATATGCCAGAAAGCTGCGCATGCTGGCAAAGCCACAAACGGAGGAACAAGGGAGACAATATTTCCTTCCATAAGTAAGTGGTTTTGGTTATTCTTGTCACTCTGTCTGTGATATTTGGATGATAAACAGCTGTATCTTTCCTGCCGTACCTGTGTCGCCCGATGACACAGGTTCAACAAGACTGGGGATTTTTTTTTTTAATTTGCACCTAAAAATAATGAGATTATAATGACCCGCGCTGTGCCGCTCACAGTCACACCCACACATAGAGATGTGCACACACACCACTGACTCCATGAATGAAACTCAGTCAATAAAGGATAATTGTGTAAAAATATAATATGTATATAAATGTATTGTAATGGTTTTAGGAGCTGCGTTGAACAGAGCAGCAGCTCAGCAGCTTGAACAGCGCAGATCCGTGTCACTTTCAACACTAATATTTGGGAATGTGTGTGTGTCAGAGTAAGTTTAATACTTTCCTGACATAATTTAATGTAATTTAATTTTACTGGCTCGACATCCAGTTCAAAATGGCATTTTTTAACACGTATTTTACAAGCATTTTTCTGAGTGTGTTCAGTCGCAAATCTCCACTGAAAATGCATTAACATCCGGGAACTTCATCAACTGTATTTTGCCCGGTTAGGAGACGTCATGCTGTCCACGTTTTCGTTTCAAAGAAAAAAAAAAAAATTATATACAGATAATATCATAAAATGCCTTAAAATTGTAATCCTGCGAACTAATCCCCATTTTTACTAAATATACCTGTAATCTGAATACGTCTTTTTTCTGTAACTGTAGCAGAATACAGTTACCTTTTTTTGTATCCTAATTACATAACGCCATTACATGTATTCCGTTACTCCCCAAGCCTGCACACGTATGAGAATATAACTTGGTACAGTCAGATCCATGAGTATTTGGACAGGGACTTTTGTAATTTTGTCTCTGTGCAGTGCACCACAACAATGGAGAAGAAATGAAACAAACAGGATGTTCAGCTTCAAGGGTTTAACAAAAACTTCACATGACTCATTTAGGAATTACAGCCATTTTTCATCTCCATTTTCAGAGGCCATAAGTAACTGAACAAACTAAATATAAGGACTGCTGTTATTAAAGGTCAGTCAGTTTTGTTTAGAGTCATTAGGGGATGGAAACATGAACATAAGTCACTGAACATTAGGGATGGGTACTGATAGACATTTATTGATGTCGATGCCATTATCGATTCTGCTTATTGATCTGATTCTTTATCGATTCCCTTATCGATACCTCCTGTGAATTTTCTGTGTACTAAAAGTAGGTTTTACAGGTTTTCTATATCAACAACATTTTATTGAGTCTTAAAGTAAATAAATATGAAATTGGTCACTGAATCCTTGATCTCTGGACATAAATAAAATCTGTAGTTGTCAAAAGCATTTCCTTTCAGCTATAAATGAGACAAATGTAACTCCACAGACTCTGAGCTGAGCTCTTCCAGCCGGCTGCGCTGCAAGTCAAGATCAATGTAATTCATAAAGAACAGAGGATGCCTCATTTTTTTTTTTTTGGGGGGGGGGGGGGGGTGGTTTTGGTTGGTGGTAGTTTTGTCATATGTATTACAATATTTGGAAAAAGGTGTCATTTGATTAAAAACAGCGATTCAAAGTTATTAATTCTGACTGAAATCTATCTTTCCAGCTTTACTCGGCTGAGAGCTGCGTAGTGTTTGGAGCTGTGCAGTTAGTCCCACAAAACAGAAGATAGCATTATTATTATTATTATTTCCTTTACCTGAGGGACAGTAACTTCAGTTTACAAAATGGTGAAGCGGGTCCAGCTCACACCAGAGAACCACTGCGTGCGCTGCCCCATGAAAATTTAATAAGGAACGAATAAAAACTCCAGTGTGTAACAGAGGATGATTGTCATTTCTTGCCCACAACAAGACAAGAGTCCCAGGTAGTGACTTTAATCAGCATAAAGGTGACTCACAATTGACACCTTTAAATGGCTTTGAAGGGTACCTCTTATGC
Source organism: Thalassophryne amazonica (assembly GCF_902500255.1). NCBI lineage: Eukaryota > Metazoa > Chordata > Actinopteri > Batrachoidiformes > Batrachoididae > Thalassophryne > Thalassophryne amazonica. The sequence continues at coordinate 98,877,337 of NC_047113.1, read as the reverse complement.
CCTAGAGCCTATTTCACCAAAATCACGTCTTTATTTGTTTGCCGTTTCAGCTGTGGTTAGTTGATATGTGATTGAAGTGGATACTTTGGTATAGGAGACTTCGCTTGATATTTTGATGTATAATAAGTGTATATTGGTGTCAGCATTGGTTTAGTTATGAGTGTTCAAATGTTCCAAAACAGGGCAAGCCCCCAAATTTGGGGACTCGAGGGTTTAAGAGGTTAATGAAAAAACCGCGACCTACTGCATCGCAGCTTCTCAGCTTCTCAGAAACAGCAGTTCTGCAATCAACTTAGAGAAATTATCCTGCTATCTGATTATCCTGATACACACCCTCAAAAACAACGGCCACTCCAGCGTAATGCGAAGTTAAGAACCGATAAGGGAATCGTTAAGCAAAAAGGCTATTGATATCAGTGGATCAAATCATTTCTTATCGGTTCTTAACAGGAACTGGATTTTCGATACCCATCCATACTGAACATGGCTTGTCAATTTACATCAGTCACTAAGAACACAAATGGTGCAGTATTACATTGTAAATCTGTCTAGAAGAAGCAGTTCTGATGTGCAACGAGACTGGTGAGGGAAGCTACCAAGACATCCATGACAACTCTGAAGGAGTTGTAGGTTCTGTAGCTGTGATAAACTGTGTATAGTAGTTGTGTAACAGATCATAAATGATCTGCGATCTGTACGGACCACATTTCCACGGTTCGACACGCGTATGAACTGTGGATTAATTGCAAATTTGCACGATTGTGTGAAATACAGATTTATTGCCATAGTGACTTATTTTTAACGTAAGTGTTCAAATCTTGATGCAAAGTGTGGAGTGTGGGGAGAAAATCAGTTTTGCCTTCAAATGAAGAGCCTGTTAAACACAAAAAGCCTCTGCTGCCGCCATGTGCTCCGCTGGAGGCAAACCAGTACAGCAGACATGACACACGTCAGGAGCCAGGCACGTAAAAAATTAGCCGGAAATAACAGGATTTGATGTCAGAAAGTGTGCAAAGATTGAGATCATTCAGATCGGTGAGTGTGTGCTGCATCTTCTCTGTGTCAAGCAAGCCGAGGTCGGAGTCCACTGATATAACGACATTTACAAAGTGGTGTGATTATTATCGTTACCTTCTGACCAGACAATGCAGACATGGGCATCTTTTTGAAAAAGAATTTATAAACTTTGATCTGCTTTGTTTTGTTGCTTTTATTACTTTATGATTTTGACAAAATGTTACAAAAGGCAGAAAAAAAAATTTACATTTTGGTAGTATAATGTTCATTTGCAATTGTCGTCATGTGGTTTCTCCATGTTGTTTGGATTGCAGCTCCTCTCTGGTGCGCAAGGGATTATGGGATATCTCAATCAGGCAAATGACACTGGAGTACCCTCCCGGCACACACACACACACCTCTGAGACATGTTGGAACAGATTAATACTACAAAATAGACGTGGTAAACCTTCACTACTGCCGATAGGTTGTGGGGGCTGTCGGGGTCATTTTCATCAGAATGTAATACAAGCTACTACAAAGCAAATGTTTTCAACGTGGGACAGAAGACGTTTGTGTCCGCTGGCAGGTCACATTTCAAAGTGACCGGGCCTCCATCAGTTTTACTGCCTCCTCCAAAGTGTGGCATCATACCTCCAAGGCATTAGTCATCTCAACTCTCTGTTCATCCAGCCTGTTCTGCAGCTCCATCTGCTGGTCTAGTAGATCCAGGCCAGCCTGAGCAGCCTGCTGGACCTGCTCCTCCCGCTCCTTCAGCAGACTCCTCAGCCGCTGGAGCTCCTCTGATGCATCAGTCTCACACATCTAGCATTAAGACAAAACCAGATCTAAGCTTCTGGCCAAGGTCAGTTGACATCTCCACTCCTGGAATATTCTGTATGGAATTTTCCTAAATATCCATGTATGGAAAAATTTCTTGAAGTGGCATTTTCTGGCAAAATTTCATTCTAAAAGCATTTTTTTTAAAAAATCAGCATAGTATAGCTTATAAATAATGCAAAAACTGTAAAGTTAACACGGTCGACAGATATGGGCTTTACCGTCACTGACATTGGGTGTAGAGAACGGGGTGGCTGACGGCTGATACATAAGGCCAACTTCTTTTGTTTGTTTTTTTTTTGTTGTTTTTTTGCAAGCAATAAAGTAAAATGGTTTAATAAAGCAGTTGGCTGACAATATCAGCTGATATGAGCCTTTCACAAACGTGTCCCTATCTACGGTACTTTTGCTGATATGAAAATTTTTATTTTACAGAATAAACTGCACAAAAGACTGGTGTCCTGTCCAGGGTGTACCATGCCTCACACCCTATGACTACTGGGATAGGTTCAAGCACCTATAGGTAGTAGGTGAGAAGTCTGTTTTATTCAAGTGCTGAGCTATGCTACACGGCGACTTTTGTCTGATGATTTGCGGACAATAATGCTGGATTTTACGGTCACAAATTGAGTTTCACTGGCCTCACCGGTCGGGGGCGGGCGGGGTGAGCCCCGAGCGGCCTCAGGCTTCAAGCGCCTGGCACCGCTGGCCATGACCTGCTCCAGGGACAGTGGCAGGTGGGGAGTTTGACTGGGACGGGACTAGTGTTGTATAGTAACGAAGTAAAAATACTTTACTGCTGTACTTAAGTACGTTTTGGGAGACTTTGTACTTTACTGGAGTTTTTTTTTTTTATTCAGTTTACTTTCACTTTTACTTCACTACATTTCCGACCTTAATTGCATACTTCTACTCCGATACATTTTCTATTCACCATGCCGTTACCCGTTACAAAAAAAAAAAAAAAAAAACACACATCCACAAAAAAGTCGTGTTTTCACCCAGAGACACCACTGATTACTAGTGACTGCAACAAAGTCAAGCCAATTTGTCATGAGGCATGTCCGATAGGCTTTTTTGCAGTTGTTGCACTTGTTTGTCAGGAAAATGATAATTTCTCTACATTGATTACAGACCTGCAGCGGGTCTGTAATCAACTTTTCTGCAGCGCGGCTTTACTTTGAACTTTGAACCAATTGAAGCAGTGATTCGCAGGTCGAAGCAGTGCTTCGATCTACGATTTGTGGATTTTATTTCGCTTTATCCTAATTTTTTCCCGCTAAAACGCGAACAGCATATGTCTGTGAGTAATATTTAATATTTTTATATTAAACCGACCTGTTATGGTCTTCTGAAACAGTTGATAGATGTATTTTATAACTTAAAAATGGGACCGATGTTAACGCGTTAGCATGTCTATGGCGTTTTCAATATTAAAGTTAGCATTAAGCTGTTTGCATCAGCACGTTTGTGTTGATTTGTTTTCTGAATAATTAATGGCTCAGCGTTCGTTTTTTTTTTATTTATTTTTATTCATATATTGTAGCAACAACAATAGTCTATATAATAGACAATAATAGTCAATAATACTAGACTAATAATGTTACAATACAATTTTAGACAAAGAGACAAAAAGAACCTAATGAAACAAAACACAACAGAAAAGATAAAACCATGTAACAATGAAAATAAATAAATACATATAGAAATAAATAACTGTTTCCTGTGAACACCTAGTGAGTAGCCTACTCTCGTTTAGGTTTTGAAACCTTGTTTCTGAAGTGTTTTTGTGTGATGTGCATAATTTTCAGTACTTTGACTAATATTACGTCATTTACAAGCCTAGATAAACTTTAATATATATTAAAAAAAAATCAGTCTGTTTTTGATTATTAACATTTACTAGTACTGTTACCTTCAGTACTTGAGTACATTTAGTTGTACATTACTTGTCATACGTAAGTACAATAAATACTAGATACTTTAAGACTTTTATTGAGTAGCATTTCAATCAGTGACTTGAACTTCTACCAAAGTCATTTTTAATGGGTATCTGTACTTTTACTTAAGTGTGATTTTCCGGTACATTATACAACACTGGACGGGACACCTGTTAAACGTTAACGCGTGCGAGTCAAGGGGTGGCACAAAGCACTCTCAGCTGGCTCTATTAGTCCGTGGGCTAGGGTGGGTTACTGTGCACCCCCCCCAGAACTCATCGCCATTGGTGTTTTTTGATGCTCTAGGGCAGGGGTGGGCAATGAGGGCCGAGACACTGCATGTTTTCCTTGCAACCAATCACCTCAGCAGGTGGGTTGCTGATGAGCTTCTCCCTTGAACATAAACACCTGGTTGTCAATGAAATCACCTGCTGAAACACCTGAACATTAATGAAATCACCTGCTGAGGTGACTGGTTGCACGGAAAACCTGCAGTGCTTCGGCCCTTCATGGCACATGATTGCCCACCCCTGCTCTAGGGTATATAAAAGAAGACTAAAGACGTTAACAGTGAAAATTTTGGGATGCAACCACCCTTCTGATAGAAATTCTAGAGTAACCCTCAAGAGATTACCCAAAAATGCAAAAATGTGTGTTTTTTTAAACCTAACATTGTAGCTTCCTCATACCTTTATTGTTAACAGCAGGAAAAAAATGTTGATTTGCCTCTATGTGGACACCTTTTGGATGTACAAAACAACAAACTAAATTTAAAAATCTCATCTACTTAAGACACAGTAGCTGTTTTACAAAATACTGTCTATTCGTTAACTTATAGTTGCAGTTTTGACAAAAATATAACCCAAACGTTTTTTGGCAGCTACTTGTACCTACAATTTGGGATTTTATTGACTTTAGGTCTTGAGTACAATGTCTTGGGAACAATTTAAGCCATCAATGACTTTTCTGTGATGTATTTTGACACATTTACAGCCAGTATGCAAACCACACACCCATTCTGGTTTTTACAGTAAACTACGAGGTCTGTTAGAAAAGTATCGGACCTTTTTATTTTTTTCAAAAACCATATGGATTTGAATCACATGTGATTGCATCAGCCAAGCTTGAACCTTCATGCGCATGCGTGAGTTTTTTCACGCCTGTCGGTTGCGTCTTTCGCCTGTGAGCAGGCTTTGTGTGAGCAGTGGTCCAACCCTCTCGTCGTATTTTTATTGCGAATAAAATGTCTGAATGATTTGGAGCTTTGCTGCATCAGTTTTTTTCCAGAAACTGTGAGAGACCTCCAGGTGGACACCATTCGGAAAATTCAGATGGCTTTCAGGGATGATTTTATGTGGATTACACAGATTAAGGAGGGCTCCAGCCGGTTTAAAGACTGCCCACAGCTGCTGAGAGCGCGCCGCGCTCTGAGCGCCGATCAACAGGCTGAATCAACCAGATAATTTCCCACGTGAAGGCTTTGTTGATCCGGGACGTCGTCTGACTTACACAAAAATGGACGCAGGACAAAACCACCTCCGTGTTGGTCTCACAGGACGGCTTTGAGATGGCTTTCAGACGGCTTTCAGTGGCTTTTCAGTCGTGTGACTATCCGAGAAATTGTGGATGAGCCTGGACATGCCAGAACATGTCCTGTGAGGCTTCATCACAGCGTTGCTTTGTGCCATGTGGCACTGCCGCGACGCGCGGAATTCCTCTGCTCCTCTTTCCATGACAAAAACTGTAACAGTGTAATGTGCCGTTCATTTCCAAACTGGACACTGTGTCGATCCGGGACGTCTTCTGACTAGCACAGGAATTGCGGAAGACGTGGACATCAGCACCTTTTCAGCACACTGAGACAGACGTGCAGAGGAATTCCGCACGTCGCGGCGGTGCTGCATGGCGCAAAGCAACGCCGTGATGAAGCCTCACAGGACATGTTCTGGCATGTCCAGGCTCATCCACAATTTCTCAGATAGTCACACGACTGAAAAGCCATCGAAAGCCGTCTGAAAGCCATCTCAAAGCCGTCCTGTGAGACCAACACGGAGGTGGTTTTGTCCTGCGCCATGAACGGCTCCGTGGCGCATCCCTCCGCTTCTCTTTCCATGAAAAATCTCCTGTAACAGTGGAATGTGCTGAAAAAGTACTGATGTCCACGTCTTCTGCCATTTTTGTGTAAGTCAGACGACGTTCCGGATCAACAAAGCCTTCACGTTCAGTGAAGCCTTCAGTCCACAGAGGCTCCAAATGCCCATCTTTCATCCCCCAGCCGTTTGCTTCAGAAGGGGTTGGTAATTCAGGCAATGAAATGTGTGACTTTTTCCAAATGCCAACTTGGTAGTTTACCCTCTTTACATGCTGCCACAGGCTACTTTGGCAGGGAGGAAGTGAGCCTCTGTGGACTGATGAGGAAATACTGCCAAAAAATCTTGTAGACATTTATATTGATGAAAACACTAGTGACTCTGATGAAGATATTGACCAGGCACAAGAAGACGCATATGATGACTGAAGAAGATCTTTATGATTAATGTAGTTTTGCCCAAGTCATGCTTTTATTCATATGTGTAACTACTGTATAATAATTATGTTCTATTTTTTATAGTTACCATAGAATTTTGTTCAGTAACCTTTTATGCAGCTGTATTCACTTTAATTGTGGGCGGCATAGTGTTTAGAGTAAGAGATGCAAACACAATGCTCTATTGTCAGGATGTAAAACATCTGATATTGTTTACACAGAACCTCTGTCTATTAAAAGCTATTGTCAATATAATAAATAATCTGTATTTACATGACAGCCATATTTAATTTGTTGATGAATGCTTTTCATTTGAATGGTTTTGTCATTTATAAAGTGATCAGAACAGCAGTAATAAAAAGTTTATACCAGAATTCACCTAAATAGGCTTATTTGTGATATGATAATAGTTTACTGTAAAAACCAGAATGGGTGTGTGGTTTGCATATTGGCTGTAAATGTGTCAAAATACATCACAGGCAAGTCATTGATGGCTTAAATTGTTCCCAAGACATTGTACTCAAGACCTAAAGTCAATAAAATCCCAAATTGTAGGTACAAGTAGCTGCAAAAAAACCTTTGGTTTATATTTTTGTCAAAACTGCAACTATAAGTTAACGAACAGACAGTATTTTGTAAAACAGCTACTGTGTCTTAAGTAGATGAGATTTTTAAATTTAGTTTGTTGTTTTGTACATCCAAACGGTGTCCACATAGAGGCAAATCAACATTTTTTTCCTGCTGTTAATGATAAAGGTATGAGGAAGCTACAATGATAGGTTTAAAAAAACACACATTTTTGCATTTTTGGGTAATCTCTTGAGGGTTACTCTAGAATTTCTATCAGAAGGGTGGTTGCATCCCAAAATTTTCACTGTTAACATCTTTAGTCTTCTTTTATATACCCTAAAGCATCAAAAAACACCAGTGGCGATGAGTCCTGGGGGGGGGTGCACGGTAACCCACCCTAGCCCACGGACTAATAGAGCCAGCTTGTGCCGCCCCTCGACTCGCACGCGTTAACAGGTGTCCCGTCCAGTGTTGTATAAAGTACCGGAAAATCACACTTAAGTAAAAGTACAGATACCCATTAAAAATGACTTTGGTAGAAGGTCAAGTCACTGATTGAAATGCTACTCAAGTAAAAGTCTTCAAGTATCTAGTATTTATTGTACTTACGTATGACAAGTAATGTACAACTACGATAACCCACCCTAGCCCACGGACTATATTGGCTCCTCAGCCAAGCACAGACAGTACACCAAATCTGTACAAATTCACATTTTGCGACAGGTGCGTTCATGTTTTAGGAGTTATTTTTCAGTATTCATGTGTTGTGATGATTTACAATTTGCATCTGATTTACATTTTGGGTTTTCACAGGATTAAACAGATCCTGGCTCCACCACATCTCCACGGTGTTTTATGCCAAAACATATTCCACTTCCCATTTTTGTGTAACCAGATCACGGATTAACTGAACCAGGATAACCACAAATCCCATCTTAATCCCTTATCCCCCTGTTTACTCTGAAACACCTATTTACCTAAAAATAAAACGAATAATGAACAAAATAACAAAGCAATCGCGTAGTTTCCTACAGAGGGATGACCAGCTAGTTAGTCTGTGATTAACTCGGATTTCATTTACTTTTAGCCCTCTAATTTCACCTTCATTAGCAACACACAATAAATGTTCGTTCTGCTTCACCGACGCACACACCGTAACTAGAATAAAGTCAATGACAGAAGAAGATAACTAATTTAACCTACCTTATCAAGACAAGCTGTTGCCAAAGCGCCAGTTTTTAAAACTACTCATCGCAACGATCGCGAGACGAGATTTGCTTCAACGAGAGTGTGCCTGATTGGCTGGAGCAAAGGTCAGGTGGTAGTGGCATAGAGCTGAATAAACACCAGAACGGACACAAAGCTGCTTTCGGCGGTATTTTCAATCGCCATCTTGGCAGTGGGATTGTCGCGATCTCTCGGATCGTCGGTGTCACGTACTAACATTATCCCGTATCACACTTGTATATTCGCCATCTGCGCGTGCGCGAAAACGGGGCGTTTGTTCTGTACTGAATTTACGCTGCTTGCGGACCAAAATCAGGTTTACAAGCGGATTATTTTTCTTACGTCTGCCAAGGACGTAATAAAATCACTGACGTTTATTTATTTGTCTGTCTGTCTTTCCAGGGATTTTCACCACAGATACACTTTTTTTTCCCAAAACTTTATTTGACATTTCAAAATCCAACAATAAACAGTATATAAAAGCTGACAATTGACGCAAAATAGAACACAAACATTGATGTAATGTCAAATATATCAAATTTTATCAGTAAAAAAAAAAAGAGAAAAATGAAAATGGTTTAAAGGCACAACAAACTCACCCAATTGCAGTGCATACTCACTTTTCTTATTATGTTAACTCCAATGTATTTATATACTAATTAAATTCTACCAGAAATATTTGAAAACACTGAATAGATTTGGAAATTCTCATTTTGTGTAAGTAAAACTTGCCAATTAACAACATAAGATTAATTACAAAAATAAAAGGCTTATCGTTACATTCAAATCTTGTAATGATTCGAACTATGATCGTATGCCTGGTTTTTTCATAGATGTACTTTTCAAAATTGCTCCAAAATTTAGACAACACAGGGGAAATGCAAAATAAATGTGAAATTGTCTCCGATTCTATCCCACAAAAGGTGCATTTATTATCCAAGTCTGTGAACTTGCAAATTGTGTTATTACAAGGATAAATGTGTAATATTTTGAACTGAAGTTCTCTTATTTTATTTGAAATGCAAAGCTGAAAGGGGCACAACCATGCTTTATGCCAATTTATTTTGCCTAATTGTGAGTTCCAGAAAAAAAAAAATTCCTTTGAAGGAAATCTTGTTATAGCTCTGAAGCGTATTCCTAACATGTTTTGTTTGTACATTTTCTATCAAGTATATCAATCCCCCAATTGTAAGAGGTGTTTAAATCTCAAATCTTTTGATAAGTTAGATGACACTCTGAGGAATGGCCTTTACAAGGGAAGCAAATTCTTTACATTTCACTGGAAATTATTTTGTTTTAAAGAAATTTTCATAACTATAAAGATTGCCATTATCTTCAAATCAATATGAAACAAAAATGATACCTCTTTCAATCCACTCTTCCTTGTATAAACTTTTGTTTTTGATAGTGATATTACCATTGTTCCAAATTATTTCCTTGTGCAGAGAAAAGTTGTGCACATGGTATACGAGCAGTGGTGGGCACAGCTACCTGAAAAGTTAGCTTCGATAAGGCCCGCCTGATAAGGATGCAGAACACAATGCGCTGTTAAAAAAAAGAAGAAGCATGAGAAATTGCACTAAAAAAATCTGCGAAACTGTGAAGCCACGAAAGGTGAACCGCGTTATAGCGAGGGACCACTGTACATCATTATTCCTTAGAAGATACAGCAGTGTTGCTGTGAGGCAGTGGTCTTGGAAAATAAAGGAGTTTTGACTTATGGTTTTGATTTATAAAACAAATTAATCTGGATAGAATAACTCCATTAATGTCAATTCTGTCATTTGTACAAAGTTAAAATATAACACAGATCTTTTAATTTTAAATGATGCACTAAATAAGTTTTGTAACAAACACAGATAGATGCCAAAGGGATTGTGGGTAAAATGAGCCTCTGCTAACACTGATTGTTGACTCATTCATTCTATGTAAAAACCAACACATTAATGTGAGGTGTGTGTTGGTGTTTACATATAAATGTGCTTTTGTAAAATATGCCTTTTTTTTTGTAAAAAAAAAAAAAAAGCCATTTGCAAAAGCCAAAAGTCAAGTTGTGATTAGATAACCGTCTGATATAGCCAGGGTCAGACCCTAACCCATAATCCGTTGCGCATCAGAGAGTTGCTGTGATTTAAACAGCACAGAGAGAATTCATGATGGCAATTGTAAATAAACATTATACAACCAAAATGTAACGCACAAAGGATTATGAGATATCTCAATACTTAGGGCGAATGCTGCCATGAACACTACTGGCCAGGAGATAGCAGTAAGACCCCGAAAACTTGCTAAAACAAATATTCCAAATAAATAATCTGCGTCTGCTATGTTTAAGATGCGTGGAATTTAATGAACGCAAACCGAATTTCAGACATCTTATATATACTACTCTGAAACAAAGAGGACAGACAGTGTTTGACATAAGCAAGATGTTAAAGAACAAACAGGAAGTGATTGCAGCTCACAGTGATTCCAATTGAAAATAATGGAGAAGCAACCTGCTTCTTCTGGCATTTTTACATAAAATAAACACAATAACGTCTGTAAACCCAGAGAATATATTCATGAGAGTTTTAGGCACAATATACAAAGGGTTTAATGCTGTTGTCCGTGTGGAGCCTGATCAGAGCTTTTCAAATGCATTTCTCCTGTTGTGAATGTACTGAGATTACCCATAATGCACTGTCTGGAGACACAATGCCCACACTAAAACCTTCATAATTAGTGCATTACTTTAAAACTAAAACATATATCCAGTGGTGGGCACAGATAACCAAAAAAATAACTTTGATAACAGATAATCAGATAACTGAAAAGTTACATTTGATAAAGTTAAAACGATAAGCCACCCAAAAATGTATCAGAAGTTACAGATAACCGATAAATTCCAGTATTGTCTCCGGTATACTTGCAACTACTAACAAGCTGATTTTGAGTTTAACACCACGATCGCTTCTGAAAGCATCAAAGGTGACCACAGACCCAAACAATGAATCAGCAATTCTGTCTTTGAGCGTCCTGCCCCTTGCTGGAAGCTCCAGTTTACTACATGGCTTCCAACACAAACGCAGCTGAGAGGCGCCACAAAGCTCAACTCTCTACTCAATCACAACAAGGCAGAGGTCTTGGAAAATAAAGCAATGCTGACTTATGGTTTGGTGTAAATAAAATGAATACTGATAGAATAACTCCATTAATGTCAATTCTGTCATTTGTGCAAAGTTAAGATATAACATATATCTTTTAATGTTGAATAATGCACTAATTCTGAAGTTTTGTAACAAACACAGACAGATGGCATTCTGGGCAAAATGTGCCTCCGCTAACACTGATTGGTTATGTAAACCAACACATTAATGTGAGGTGTGTTGTGTGTTGGTGTTTACAGATAAATGTGCTTTTGTAAATATGCCAAAAAAAAGGCATTTAAAAAAAAAAAAGCCAAATTGTAATTAGATAGCCATCTGATATAACCAGTGTCAAAATAAATAGAACACTGCCATGATCTACTGGTGCCAGTGCAAGTTTTGGCCCTTTTTCATTAGATTTTTCATTGGTGCGAGAATTCTTTGGATCGCACCGAGTTTCAGGTTAATCGCACAGCCTGCATCATTTAGTATACATAGAGTAATGAGTTGCGTTTAACATCTCATGACCACCTCTCGCACTGTGCCCGTGCAAACACCACAGACCTGTCTTGTAATGTTTTTTGTTTTGTTTTGCTTTTTGCAACTTTGATGTCTCCCATGGAGAGCTTTTGTAAATTAAGTTTGAAAAAAAAATTCTGTTTACGTTTTGCTTCTGGAAACACGAGTCCGACGTGTGGTTTTTGAACGTACAATGTGTGTGAGAACATAAATCGTGTGCTCTGAACTTTTACACCGTGCCGTTCTGTCGTACAGTTTGAGCTGGAACCGAGTACAGTGATTGAAAATATCAGCCCAGCTTCAGTTTGAATACTGCCATGAACACTACTGGCCAGTAGATGGCAGTAGAGACTTGCCAAAACAAAATTCTGGATAATCTGTGTCTGCTGCTACTCTGCTATGTTTAAGATGCTTGGAATTTAATAAACGCAAACACAATAACGTCTATTTACTTTATAAAACTTCACTTTATAAAACTTCTGACATGACGTTAATTTAAATTTAATTTAAATAACTTGTCCGAAATTAGTTTTGTTAAAATTTGAACCATACGTTAAAAATGTATGCCTCTGGATGACTTGGGTGATATTGCCATCATATCAGTATGGGCTTAAAAGAAATGAGGTTTTTTGTGACCAGTTCTCCTTTGCCTGCAGAGGATAGAGTGGTTTCTTCCAGAAGCAGCTCTTCTCTTTTTGCAGAGGGTAGAACTACACATCTGTTACAAAACATTTAACAGGTAGGTGTTCAACTGATTTTAAATTTTATAAGAGTTTGTAGCTGTTCAGCTTTGTTTACCATGTTAACGGCATAAAAATTATTGGACAAACATTTATCGGAAGATAATTAGTCCGATAATGGTTTTCAAAGTTATCTGAAAAGATAATCCAATAATGAAAACATTATCTTTGATAATTATTGTATTATATGAACTGTGCCCATCACTGCATATATCTGATATTTTCACTTTATAAAACTTCAGAAGTGATGTTAATTTAAATAACTTGTCCGAAATTAGTTTGGTTAAAATTTTAACCATAAGTTAAAACTGTATGATTCTGGATTACTTGGGTGATATTGCCAGCAAATCAGTATGGGTCAAAAGAAATTAGCTTTTTTTCTTTTCTATGACCAGTTCTCCTCTGTTTGCAGAGGATAGAACTGGACATCTATTCCAGGTAGGTTCTCAAATCTTTGATGTCAGACTTCATAAATGTTTGTAACTGTTATGTATGGTTCACCATGCCTCCAAAAATATGTTAGCGGTCTAAAAATTATCGGACCAAAATTGTTGTGTGGGCCGCTGAAGAGGAGGTACTGCTGGCCCACCACCACCAGATGGCGCCCTGCTTGGAGTGCGGGCTTCAAGCATGAGAGGGCGCCAGAGCCACTGGGAGTGACAGCTGTCACTCATCCTCAGGACCAGCTGTCACTCATTCATCATCATCACCATCACCATAAAGGCCGGACTGCAACTCCACCTCCTCGCCGAGAAATCAGCTACCATTCAGGTACTTTTCTCTGCTGACTCAAAACGTTGAGTAATAATCTGAACTTCTTTTGCAGCCGTTATCCTGTGGTGTTTGCCTTATCTGTGGGATTGGCGTTTGGTGTGATCAGCGACAGCTTCGCTTCACACTCCAATCAGATAAGTGGTTAGACAGGAGCTGCACGAGTGTGTGATTGGAGGTGGAGGTTCTCCCTCCTTTACTGAACACTGACTGTGGGATTACTGAGTGTGCGAACTCACACTCATCAGGACTGTCTCTGTTTTCTGCCAGCAGTACCGGGTCTGACTGCTGAAGACAGCGGCCACCTGGGGCGCAGGGCTTGGCAGCTCCAGTGTTCTTCAGCTCCGTTGGTGGTGGAAGCTGTGTGGGGATCCAGCTCTTCTCTCGCAAGGCGTCTTCTATCGTCGAGCCTGCCCACACGTCACCTGGTGTATGATTGACAGTCCACCATATTGTTATTGTCTGTACATCGTTGTGCGATTCACAACATTAAATTGTTACTTTTGGCTTATCCATTGTCCGTTCATTAACGCCCCCTGTTGTGGGTCCGTGTCACGACACTTTCACAACAAAAATTTATCGGAAGATAATTATTCTGCTGATGGTTTTCAAAATTACCTGAAAAGCTAATCTGATAATGAAAACATTAGCTTTGATAATTAGTGGTTAGCGGAACTGTGTCCACCACTGCATACGAGGCATTGCAATGATGTCACGGGCCGTAATCATTCTTTGTGGTGGCCATACTGGTTGGCAGAAAACTCTTCTTCAGCCACTGACTGTGTGTTATATTTGAGGATGTCACCGTTCAAAGCGAGCACTCGGTGATCCATCACACGCTGACGGATCAGCTCTGTGCCGTGCATAAAAAACACATCACATCCAGATGGATGACAATCCGTTTAAAAGATTTTCACAACATTTAGTCTGGAGGATCGGATGTGGTTTGGCTCAGAATTGTGTCCAGTGTGTCGATGTGTCCACATCGAGGCAATAAGCTGTGACTGAAGTCATTAGGACAAGGATTAGGATAAGTCATGAGGACTGCAAACTAATAACCTGATTTTCGGTCAATTCTTCAAGCGCGCAAAAGAGCAATTTTGCAGACAACAGACGTACACAATATGAAAAGTGAAAAGTTGGACTCACTGGTGTCAAAATGACTAAGCTGCAGACAAAATAAAGCCAGCGAGAAGAAGCACAGAGGTGACTGTCCAGGAGTCCATGGTTCAGTTCTCACTGGTCTAGTGGCTTTCAGGTGAACTGCAGCCTGACGCACAGATGCACACACCGGCCAAACTGTGCAGGATTGTCTTTTTTGGACAACACTTAAAAAGTCCCTCAATTTTAAGGCACATTCCACTGCTGTACTGCAGGCAGAACCACAAAGACGGGACCAGACCACAGACAGACTGGAGCAGGCTGATAACGCCATTCCCTCACGTGACCACTGATAAAATAATTGTACGCCTTCACAGACTTGAAATCCTTCAAATCCTTCATCATCGCCGTCTCCAAGATTTCATTTCTCACATTAACGCTTTTGATCTTCAGGATCAAGAGTAATCTGAAGTCATCATCCCGTGCATTTTCTCACCGCATCTGGTTGGAGTGTGGAGTTATCTGCCTTGCAGTCTATACACAAGCGCGGGAAAGTCGGAAGTAAACAACAACAGGGTTCTCTTGTATGGAAGACTCCATTACATGTTGGAGGGCCCTTTACCATGCGTTTACTGTTTTTACCGTGCATTTACTGTTTTTACTGCATGTATACTGTTTTTACTGCATGTATACTGTTTTTACTGTGCGTTTACTGTTTTTACTGCGTGTATACTGTTTTACCATGCGTTTACTGTTTTTACTGCATGTATACTGTTTTTACCGTGCGTTTACTGTTTTTACTGCATGTATACTGTTGTTACTGCATGTATACTGTTTTTACTGTGCGTTTACTGTTTTTACTGTGCGTTTACTGTTTTTACTGCGTGTATACTGTTTTTACCGTGCGTTTACTGTTTTTACTGCATGTATACTGTTGTTACTGCATGTATACTGTTTTTACTGTGCGTTTACTGTTTTTACTGTGCGTTTACTGTTGTTACTGCATGTATACTGTTTTTACTGTGCGTTTACTGTTTTTACTGCATGTATACTGTTTTTACTGTGCGTTTACTGTTTTTACTGCGTGTATACTGTTTTTACCGTGCGTTTACTGTTTTTACTGCATGTATACTGTTGTTACTGCATGTATACTGTTTTTACTGTGCGTTTACTGTTTTTACTGCATGTATACTGTTTTTACTGTGCGTTTACTGTTTTTACTGCGTGTATACTGTTTTTACCGCGTGTATACAGTTTTTACTGTGCGTTTACCGTTTTTACTGCGCGTATACTGTTTTTACTGCGTGTATACTGTTTTTACTGCATGTATACTGTTTTTACTGCGTGTATACTGTTTTTACTGTGCGTTTACTGTTTTTACTGCGTGTATACTGTTTTTACCGTGCGTTTACTATTTTTACTGTGTGTATACTGTTTTTACTGCGTGTATACTGTTTTTACCGTGCGTTTACTGTTTTTACTGCGTGTATACTGTTTTTACTGCGTGTATACTGTTTTTACTGTGCGTTTACTGTTTTTACTGTGCGTTTACTGTTGTTACTGCATGTATACTGTTTTTACTGTGCGTTTACTGTTTTTACTGCATGTATACTGTTTTTACTGTGCGTTTACTGTTTTTACTGCGTGTATACTGTTTTTACCGTGCGTTTACTGTTTTTACTGCATGTATACTGTTGTTACTGCATGTATACTGTTTTTACTGTGCGTTTACTGTTTTTACTGCATGTATACTGTTTTTACTGTGCGTTTACTGTTTTTACTGCGTGTATACTGTTTTTACCGTGCGTTTACTGTTTTTACTGTGTGTATACTGTTTTTACTGCGTGTATACTGTTTTTACTGTGCGTTTACCGTTTTTACTGCGCGTATACTGTTTTTACTGCGTGTATACTGTTTTTACTGCATGTATACTGTTTTTACTGCGTGTATACTGTTTTTACTGTGCGTTTACTGTTTTTACTGCGTGTATACTGTTTTTACCGTGCGTTTACTATTTTTACTGTGTGTATACTGTTTTTACTGCGTGTATACTGTTTTTACCGTGCGTTTACTGTTTTTACTGCGTGTATACTGTTTTTACTGCGTGTATACTGTTTTTACCATGCATTTACTGTTTTTACTGTGTGTATACTGTTTTTACCGTGCGTTTACTGTTTTTACTGCGTATATACTGTTTTTACTGCGTGTATACTGTTTTTACTGTGCGTTTACCGTTTTTACTGTGTGTTTACTGTTTTTAGTGCACGTTTACTGTTTTTACTGTGTGTTTACTGTTTTACTGCGTGTATACTGTTTTTACTGTGCGTTTACTGTTTTTACTGCGTGTAAACTGTTTTTACTGCGTGTATACTGTTTTTACTGTGCGTTTACTGTTTTTACTGCGTGTATACTGTTTTTACTGTGCATTTACTGTTTTTACTGCGCGTTTACTGTTTTTACTGCGTGTTTATTGTGTGTTCTGTGCTCACTATGTATTTACTGTGCGTTTACTGTTTACTGTTTTTGCTGCATGTTTACTGTTTTTACTGCATGTTTACTGTATTCTGTGCTCACTATGTATTTACTGTGCGTTTACTGTTTTTACTGTGTGTTCTGTGCTCACTATGTATTTACTGTGCGTTTACTGTTTTTACTGCGTGTTTACTGTGTTCTGTGCTCACTATGTATTTACTGTGCATTTACTGCGTTTACTGTTTTTACTGTGTGTTTACTGTGTGTTCTGTACTCACTATGTATTTACTGTGCGTTTACTGTTTTTACTGTGCATTTACTGTTTTTACTGCGTGTTTACTGTGTTCTGTGCTCACTAAGCATTTACTGTGCGTTTACTGTTTACTGTTTTTGCTGTGTGTTTACTGTTTTTACTGTGCACTTACTGGGTTTACTGTGTATTTACTGTGCGTTTGTTCTGTGTTTACTGTTTTCACTGTGTGTTTACTCCATGTTTACTGTGTGTTTACTGTGTTCTGTATTTACTTGGTATTTACTGTGTGTTTATTCTGTGTTTACTGTGTATTTACTCTTTGTTTACTGTGTATTTACCGTGTGTTCTGTGCCTACTATTTACTGTGTGTTTACTGTGTATGTATTGTGTTTACTTTGTATTTACTGTGTGTTTACTTTGTGATTACTGTGTGTTTACTGTGTATTTACTGTGTTTATTGTGTGTTTACTGTGTGTTCTGTATTTACTGTGTATTTACTGCAGCCGTTCTGCTCTGCGTCAGTCTGATCCCGTCAGATCTCAGAAGCTTAGCAGGATCTGGTTAGTACTTGGATGGGAGACCTCTTTGGAACACCAGCGGGTGTGTGTGTTTCTCCAGGTAAAGCTGGAGTTATGTCAGGAAGGGCAGAACAAAAACAGGAGCAGCCGAATGAAGAACAACATTTACTGTGTGTTTACTGTGTGTTTACTGTTTTTACTATGTATTTACCATGTGTTTACTGTGTATGTACTGTGTGTACTGTGTTTACTATGTTTACTGTGTGTTTACTGTGCATTTACTGTGTGTTTACTGTTTTTACTTTATATTTACTGTTTTTACGTGTTTACTGTTTACTGTGTGTACTCTGTTTACAGTTTTTACTGTGTTTACAGTGTATTTACTGTGTATTCTGTGTTTACTATGTATTTACTGTGTGTTTACTGTGTATTCTGTGTTTACTATGTATTTACTGTGTGTTTACTGTGTATTTACTGTGTTTACTATGTATTTAATGTGTGTTTACTGTGTGTTTACTTTGTGTTTACTGTGAATTTACTGTGTGTTCTGTGTTTACTGTGAGTTTACTGTGTATTTACTGTGTGTTTTTTACTGTGTGTTCTGTGTTTACTGTGAGTTTACTGTGTATTTACTGTGTGTTCTTTACTGTGTTTACTCTGTGTTTACTGTGTATTTACTGTGTGTTTACTGTGTATTCCTTTTACTATGTATTTACTGTGTGTTTACTCTGTGTTTACTTTGTATTTACTGTTCTCTGTTTACTATGTATTTAATGTGTGTTTACTGTGCATTTACTGTGTGTTCTGTGTTTACTGTGAGTTTACTGTGTATTTACTGTGTTCTTTAGTGTGTTTACTCTGTGTTTACTGTGTATTTACTGTGTGTTTACTGTGTATTCTGTTTACTATGTATTTACTGTGTGTTTACTCTGTGTTTACTTTGTATTTACTGTGTGTTCTGTGTTTACTATGTATTTAATGTGTGTTTACTGTGAATTTACTGTGGGTTCTGCGTTTACTGTGAGTTTACTGTGTATTTACTGTGTTGACTTTGTGATTACTGTGTGTTCTGTGTTTACTGTGTATGTATTGTATATACTGTGTACTTACTGTGCATTTACTGTCTGTACTGTGTTTACTGTTTTACTGTGTGTTTACTGTGTATTTACTGTGTATTCTGTGTTTACTATGTATTTACTGTGTGTTTACTCTGTGTATTTACTGTGTTTACTATGTATTTAATGTGTGTTTATTGTGCGTTTACTGTGTGTTTACTGTGAATTTACTGTGTGTTCTGTGTTTACTGTGAGTTTACTGTGTATTTACTGTGTGTTCTTTACTGTGTTTACTCTGTGTTTACTGTGTATTTACTGTGTGTTTACTGTGTATTCCTTTTACTATGTATTTACTGTGTTTTTACTTTGTATTTACTGTGTGTTCTGTGTTTACTATGTATTTAATGTGTTTACTGTGAATTTACTGTGTGTTCTATGTTTACTGTGAGTTTGCTGCATGTTTACTGTTTTTACTGCATGTTTACTGTATTCTGTGCTCACTATGTATTTACTGTGCGTTTACTGTTTTTACTGTGTGTTCTGTGCTCACTATGTATTTACTGTGCGTTTACTGTTTTTACTGCGTGTTTACTGTGTTCTGTGCTCACTATGTATTTACTGTGCATTTACTGCGTTTACTGTTTTTACTGTGTGTTTACTGTGTGTTCTGTACTCACTATGTATTTACTGTGCGTTTACTGTTTTTACTGTGCATTTACTGTTTTTACTGCGTGTTTACTGTGTTCTGTGCTCACTATGCATTTACTGTGCATTTACTGTGTTTACTGTTTTTGCTGTGTGTTTACTGTTTTTACTGTGCACTTACTGGGTTTACTGTGTATTTACTGTGCGTTTGTTCTGTGTTTACTGTTTTCACTGTGTGTTTACTCCATGTTTACTGTGTGTT
Organism: Thalassophryne amazonica; assembly: GCF_902500255.1. Lineage (NCBI taxonomy): Eukaryota > Metazoa > Chordata > Actinopteri > Batrachoidiformes > Batrachoididae > Thalassophryne > Thalassophryne amazonica. The sequence continues at coordinate 98,857,773 of NC_047113.1, read as the reverse complement.
TACTGTGTGTTCTGTATTTACTTGGTATTTACTGTGTGTTTATTCTGTGTTTACTGTGTATTTACTCTTTGTTTACTGTGTATTTACCGTGTGTTCTGTGCCTACTATTTACTGTGTGTTTACTGTGTATGTATTGTGTTTACTTTGTATTTACTGTGTGTTTACTTTGTGATTACTGTGTGTTTACTGTGTATTTACTGTGTTTATTGTGTGTTTACTGTGTGTTCTGTATTTACTGTGTATTTACTGCAGCCGTTCTGCTCTGTGTCAGTCTGATCCCGTCAGATCTCAGAAGCTTAGCAGGATCTGGTTAGTACTTGGATGGGAGACCTCTTTGGAACACCAGCGGGTGTGTGTGTTTCTCCAGGTAAAGCTGGAGTTATGTCAGGAAGGGCAGAACAAAAACAGGAGCAGCCGAATGAAGAACAACATTTACTGTGTGTTTACTGTGTGTTTACTGTTTTTACTATGTATTTACCATGTGTTTACTGTGTATGTACTGTGTGTACTGTGTTTACTATGTTTACTGTGTGTTTACTGTGCATTTACTGTGTGTTTACTGTTTTTACTTTATATTTACTGTTTTTACGTGTTTACTGTTTACTGTGTGTACTCTGTTTACAGTTTTTACTGTGTTTACAGTGTATTTACTGTGTATTCTGTGTTTACTATGTATTTACTGTGTGTTTACTGTGTATTTACTGTGTTTACTATGTATTTAATGTGTGTTTACTGTGTGTTTACTTTGTGTTTACTGTGAATTTACTGTGTGTTCTGTGTTTACTGTGAGTTTACTGTGTATTTACTGTGTGTTCTTTACTGTGTGTTCTGTGTTTACTGTGAGTTTACTGTGTATTTACTGTGTGTTCTTTACTGTGTTTACTCTGTGTTTACTGTGTATTTACTGTGTGTTTACTGTGTATTCCTTTTACTATGTATTTACTGTGTGTTTACTCTGTGTTTACTTTGTATTTACTGTTCTGTGTTTACTATGTATTTAATGTGTGTTTACTGTGCATTTACTGTGTGTTCTGTGTTTACTGTGAGTTTACTGTGTATTTACTGTGTGTTCTTTACTGTGTTTACTCTGTGTTTACTGTGTATTTACTGTGTGTTTACTGTGTATTCCTTTTACTATGTATTTACTGTGTGTTTACTCTGTGTTTACTTTGTATTTACTGTTCTGTGTTTACTATGTATTTAATGTGTGTTTACTGTGCATTTACTGTGTGTTCTGTGTTTACTGTGAGTTTACTGTGTATTTACTGTGTTCTTTAGTGTGTTTACTCTGTGTTTACTGTGTATTTACTGTGTGTTTACTGTGTATTCTGTTTACTATGTATTTACTGTGTGTTTACTCTGTTTACTTTGTATTTACTGTGTGTTCTGTGTTTACTATGTATTTAATGTGTGTTTACTGTGAATTTACTGTGGGTTCTGCGTTTACTGTGAGTTTACTGTGTATTTACTGTGTTGACTTTGTGATTACTGTGTGTTCTGTGTTTACTGTGTATGTATTGTATATACTGTGTACTTACTGTGCATTTACTGTTTGTACTGTGTTTACTGTTTTACTGTGTGTTTACTGTGTATTTACTGTGTATTCTGTGTTTACTATGTATTTACTGTGTGTTTACTCTGTGTATTTACTGTGTTTACTATGTATTTAATGTGTGTTTATTGTGCGTTTACTGTGTGTTTACTGTGAATTTACTGTGTGTTCTGTGTTTACTGTGAGTTTACTGTGTATTTACTGTGTGTTCTTTACTGTGTTTACTCTGTGTTTACTGTGTATTTACTGTGTGTTTACTGTGTATTCCTTTTACTATGTATTTACTGTGGGTTTACTTTGTATTTACTGTGTGTTCTGTGTTTACCATGTATTTAATGTGTTTACTGTGAATTTACTGTGTGTTCTATGTTTACTGTGAGTTTACTGTGTGTTTACTGTGTGTTCTTTACTGTGTTTACTCTGTGTTTACTGTGTATTTATTGTGTGTTTACTGTGTATTCTGTTTACTATGCATTTACTGTGTGTTTACTCTGTGTTTACTTTGTATTTACTGTGTGTTCTGTGTTTACTATGTATTTAATGTGTGTTTACTGTGAATTTACTGTGTGTTCTGTGTTTACTGTGAGTTTACTGTGTATTTACTGTGTTGACGTTGTGATTACTGTGTGTTTACTGTGTATTTACTGTGTGTTCTGTGTTTACTGTGTATGTATTGTATTTACTGTGTACTTACTGTGCATTTACTGTGTGTTTACTGTTTTTACTTTATATTTACTGTTTTTACATGTTTACTGTGTGTTTACTGTTTACTGTGTGTACTGTGTTTACTGTTTTTACTGTGTTTACAGTGTATTTACTGTGTATTCTGTGTTTACTATGTATTTCCTGTGTGTGTATTCTGTGTATTTACTGTGTTTACTATGTATTTAATGTGTGTTTACTGTGCGTTTACTTTGTGTTTACTGTGAATTTACTGTGTTCTGTTTACTGTGAGTTTATTGTGTATTTACTGTGTGTTCTTTACTGTGTTTACTCTGTGTTTACTGTGTATTTACTGTGTTTACTATGTATTTAATGTGTGTTTACTGTGTGTTTACGTTGTGTTTACTGTGAATTTACTGTGTTTACTCTGTGTTTACTGTGTATTTACTGTGTGTTTACTGTGTATTCCTTTTACTATGTATTTACTGTGTGTTTACTGTGTGTTTACTTTGTATTTACTGTGTGTTCTGTGTTTACTATGTATTTAATGTGTGTTCTGTGTTTACTGTGAGTTTACTGTGTATTTACTGTGTGTTCTGTTATGTGTCGGACGCAGCTCGGAGAACCGACCAGCGTTTGAAGGACCCAGTATGAAATAAGCAGAGCACGGTACAAAGGCTAACTGAATTTAATACATAACAGTGATAATAACAAAAAGGTGCGGCCTGGCGTGGTGCGCTCCCAGCAGCGCTAACGGTCCGGAGCCAGAAGCTGTTTCGGACCCAAGGACCCCGCCGACACCCCCCAGGTGGCCGCAACAACCGAGTCTGTGAAAGAAGGAACCATTATGTGAGTCCACACTCTACACACAGAACACTTAAAAGGTGTACAAACAGCAAACACTTCCTGGCTTGATTACTGATCAGCTTCCCAACCTGCAGGCATGGAACAATCAGTTCACAAAACTCCACTGCAGTGGAAGCTGATACATGACTAACAAACAGCTCAATACAATAAGGTGTGAGGGACACCACATTTACTGACTGTATAACTGTTAGTCACAAAATCTAACGTACCTCAGGAAGTGTGCTGACGAGCGTGAGACCTCACCCCCTCCTCTTTCACAGACTGTGCATCAAACCTGGACGTTCTCAGCATCCGCTGCTGATGAGATGGCTCCCGAGACGACGATCTCACCCGTCTGGTCACAAGGTCGAGTCTCTGGCAAATACACACTGTGCACTCCAGTCTTAAATGCCAACATGTTCCAATCCATCCAGATGCACCACAGCTGTGAGTCCTGACGAGTCGCAGGTGATCAGGGTGAGGTCCTGACAGCCTCAGCAACACAGCCACTCAGTCCCAAACGCACGCCACCTGGGAGGAAAACCAAAAGACAGAAACAAACCGGCAGCCAGGCCCCCCCAGCCATATAACATGTTCTGTGTTTACTGTGAGTTTACTGTGTATTTACTGTGTTTACTTTTTGATTACTGTGTGTTTACTGTGTATTTACTGTGTGTTCTGTGTTTACTGTGTATGTATTGTATTTACTGTGTACATACTGTGCATTTACTGTGTGTTTACTGTTTTTACTTTATATTTACTGTTTTTACGTGTTTACTGTGTGTTTACTGTGTTTACAGTGTATTTACTGTGTATTCTGTGTTTACTATGTATTTACTGTGTGTTTACTCTGTGTATTTACTGTGTTTACTATGTATTTAATGTTTGTTTACTGTGCGTTTACTTTGTGTTTACTGTGAATTTACTGTGTGTTCTGTGTTTACTGTGAGTTTACTGTGTATGTATTGTGTTTACTTTGTGATTACTGTGTGTTTACTGTGTATTTACTGTGTGTTCTGTGTTTACTGTGAGTTTACTGTGTATTTACTGTGTTTACTTTGTGATTACTGTGTGTTTACTATGTATTTACTGTGTGTGTACTCTGTGTATTTACTGTGTTTACTATGTATTTAATGTGTGTTTACTGTGCGCTTACTTTGTGTTTACTGTGTGTTCTGTGTTTACTGTGAGTTTACTGTGTATTTACTGTGTGTTCTTTACTGTGTTTACTCTGTGTTTACTGTGTATTTACTGTGTTTACTATGTATTTAATGTGTGTTTACTGTGTGTTTACTTTGTGTTTACTGTGAATTTACTGTGTGTTCTGTGTTTACTGTGAGTTTACTGTGTATTTACTGTGTTCTTTACTGTGTTTACTCTGTGTTTACTGTGTATTTACTGTGTATTCCTTTTACTATGTATTTACTGTGTGTTTACTCTGTGTTTACTTTGTATTTACTGTGTGTTCTGTGTTTACTATGTATTTAATGTGTGTTTACTGTGAATTTACTGTGTGTTCTATATTTACTGTGAGTTTACTGTGTATTTACTGTGTGTTCTTTACTGTGTTTACTCTGTGTTTACTGTGTGTTCTGTGTTTACTGTGTATGTATTGTATTTACTGTGTACTTACTGTGCATTTACTGTGTTTACTGTTTTTACTTTATATTTACTGTTTTTACATGTTTACTGTGTGTTTACTGTTTACTGTGTGTACTGTTTACTGTTTTTACTGTGTTTACAGTGTATTTACTGTGTATTCTGTGTTTACTATGTACTTACTGTGTGTTTACTCTGTGTATTTACTGTGTTTACTATGTATTTAATGTGTGTTTACTGTGCATTTACTGTGAATTTACTGTGTGTTCTGTGTTTACTGTGAGTTTACTGTGTATTTACTGTGTGTTCTTTACTGTGTTTACTCTGTGTTTACTGTGTATGTACTGTGTTTACTATGTATTTAATGTGTTTACTGTGTGTTTACTGTGAATTTACTGTGTGTTCTGTGTTTACTGTGTATTTACTGTGTGTTCTTTAATGTGTTTACTCTGTGTTTACTGTGTATTTGCTGTGTGTTTACTGTGTATTCCTTTTACTATGTATTTACTGTGTGTTTACTCTGTGTTTACTTTGTATTTACTGTGTGTTCTGTGTTTACTATGTATTTAATGTGTGTTTACTGTGAATTTACTGTGTGTTCTATGTTTACTGTGAGTTTACTGTGTATTTACTGTGTTCTTTACTATGTTTACTCTGTGTTTACTGTGTATTTACTGTGTGTTTACTGTGTATTCCGTTTACTATGTATTTACTGTGTTTTTACTCTGTGTTTACTTTGTATTTACTGTGTGTTCTGTGCTTACTATGTATTTAATGTATGTTTACTGTGAATTTACTGTGTTCTGTGTTTACTGTGAGTTTACTGTGTATTTACTGTGTTTGTGATTACTGTGTGTTTACTGTGTATTTAATGTGTGTTCTGTGTTTACTGTGTATGTATTGTATTTACTGTGTACTTACTGTGTATTTACTGTGTGTTTACTGTGATTACTGTGTGTACTCACACTTCTTTGTAAATCTCTAAATTTACAGAGCATCACTGACATTACACTCTGACACAGTGCCTTTGTATATAAAATTAACAGTAAGAAACAGCTATGCTGACTTAATAAAATTTCAAAAAATTTTGAATCAATTGTGTGTGAATATACCAAATGAAATGCTTACAATTTTTATCAGTTAATTTCATCTTGACTTTACATTTCTTATTTGAATTTATTTCCTTGAAATAAATTAACATGTATTTAAGCAATTGTATTTGTTGAAATATACTTAAATTGCGTAATAAAATGTCCTTCAAAATAGTCGAAAAATAGTAAATATGCCTATTGTTAGATGCACCAAGATCATCAAGTATCTAAATGACTTCACAGCTTTTAATTTACTCAATATCTGTAAGAGTAAAAATGTTTCTCCAAAACTGAGTAGGACGCAGTTTTACACTGATCCACCCCAGCCAATCCAGTGGGGGGTGAACACTATCTAATTCAAACTTTACTCAATTCTAATTTGATTTCAACCAGGATAACTTCACTAAAGTTGAGATTGTTTGTACTAGGTAGACCTGGACCAATTTCAAATTTCAAATTCAACTAACTTGTATGTCCTTATTGTGGGAGGAAGCTGTAACAACCAGACAACCCACACAAACACTAGGAGGATCTGCAAGCTCCAAATTTTACTAACTAATCTTAAAACCATTTAATTAACTTTTATGTTAAGAAATTTAAAGCAATCGTCAATTGCAATTGAAACAAATAATAAGATGAATGATGCAGACCTACAGGGTCTCCAAACTGCTGAAACAGGCCAAACCCTGAACAGCTTCCAAGAAAACACTCTTTGAAGCTTTCCAACCTAGAAACAAAATGCTTTGCTTTGCTTTGTTTTGTTTATTTGAGCCACTTTGTGCCTCTGACATCAGCCTTTACAGCAAGCATCGCGTGGGAGGACCTCGTCCACCATCAGCCACCAAAGACTCTTCTCGGCCAACTTCTTCCTTGTGATGAAAGAACTGGACATCCTTCCACTTCTCCATCAAATGGGGGGAATGTAGCACATGGCCTCAATTCACCCTAATTAAATAAATACATTAATGCTGTCTCAACAAAAACCTGAGTTTTGAACTGCAGACAAAGACTATGTTTTAACTCTCAGTTGAGAAATTCCTAAGTCATCTGGAGATTTGGAAGATAAGCCTGAGACCCCCCCACCCCGGGCCTCAACACTGTGCTTCACAACCAAAAACAGAACTATAAATCGAAGTTCTTCAAAAGGAGCCCTTGCCTGGTTTATCGGTTAAATTCCGGTCACTATGAATTACATGACATTATAATGGCTTCACGTCAGAATCTCAGTATCTCCAGGCCAGGAGAACCCAAATTTTATAACTTCACCCAAGGCCAGAACCTCTCCACACTGCTAGAAGACCTTCCCCATGGTAACACGTGGACATAAAACTTTGTCTTGATAACAGCTATTATTTTTAAGTCTAAGTGAACAAAGACATTCTTTTAAAAGAATTGCATCAGTATGCTCTGGTTCATACATAAAACTTCTAATGTCTGTAGTGATTAATAAATCAAATGCTTTGCATGTATTCGATTTAATTGATATGTGTTCATTGCAACTGATGTGTGTTTAAGTGTGATCTTTCTGCATTATGTTGATGGTGAAGTATTCTGTTTATCCAAAGGATGTGTTTAAGTGATGATTAATAATGTGTATCCATTCGAGTGTCTTAGAACAATATTATACCAAAATAGTTAATGTATTTAAATAATTGAATCATTTTTGTCTGCCCTTTCTGAGCATGTGGTCTGTGAAATTACACACCCTAAATGGGCGGAGTTTGGTGATGTCAGTCCCCCTTTAAAAAGTTAGAACAGAGTCTTGCGTCTATCTTGCTCTGGCCGCCCTCTTCTCTCTTCCTTTCTTAAATTCTTAATTTTTATTTTTGGGTCAACAAGGCCCCATGCTAAGCTAAGCGAAGCTAGCTAAAACTACCACGTGGCTTCCTTTATTCATCCTTTATTCTTCGAAAAACTTAAAGTTTTAACCTGACGCTTTAAGGTGCGTCGTCTTTTTAATTTTTAAGAGAACTTCTGAGCTGAACTTTTCAAAATAATAGCGAAATTACAGGAAAACTTCCAAACCACCTCTTCAACGTGTCAGCTAAGTGACCCAGTTAAGGCTCCAGGAAAAGTGGCTTCCTTTTAAGCATATTCATAAGTTTAAGATTTTTCTTAATAATTGGCTTCAAATTTCATCTCTAAATTCTAATCAGATTTATTTACTTAAAGACTTTAAGCTCTATCTCTCCATCTCTTCCAACGTCTCATGAGTGAGTAAGAAAATTGTCTCCATGAATGAACTTACACTCAACAAAAATATAAACGCAATACTTTTGGTTTTGCTCCCATTTTGTATGAGATGAACTCAAAGATCTAAAACTTTTTCCACATACACAATATCACCATTTCCCTCAAATATTGTTCACAAACCAGTCTAAATCTGTGATAGTGAGCACTTCTCCTTTGCTGAGATAATCCATCCCACCTCACAGGTGTGCCATATCAAGATGCTGATTAGACACCATGATTAGTGCACAGGTGTGCCTTAGACTGTCCACAATAAAAGGCCACTCTGAAAGGTGCAGTTTTATCACACAGCACAATGCCACAGATGTCGCAAGATTTGAGGGAGCGTGCAGTTGGCATGCTGACAGCAGGAATGTCAACCAGAGCTGTTGCTCGTGTATTGAATGTTCATTTCTCTACCATAAGCTGTCTCCAAAGGCGTTTCAGAGAATTTGTCAGTACATCCAACCAGCCTCACAACCGCAGACCACGTGTAACCACACCAGCCCAGGACCTCCACATCCAGCACGTTCACTTCCAAGATCGTCTGAGACCAACCACTCGGACAGCTGCTGAAACAATCGGTTTGCATAACCAAAGAATTTCTGCACAAACTATCAGAAACCGTCTCAGGGAAGCTCATCTGCATGCTCGTCGTCATCAGGGTCTCGACCTGACTCCAGTTTGTCGTCGTAAGCAACTTGAGTGGGCAAATGCTCACATTCACTGGCGTTTGGCACGTTGGAGAGGTGTTCTCTTCACGGATGAATCCCGGTTCACACTGTTCAGGGCAGATGGCAGACAGCGTGTGTGGCGTCATGTGGGTGAGCAGTTTTCTGATGTCAGTGTTGTGGATCGAGTGGCCCATGGTGGCGGTGGGGTTATGGTATGGGCAGGCGTCTGTTATGGATGAAGAACACAGGTGCATTTTAATGATGGCATTTTGAATGCAGAGATACCGTGACGAGATCCTGAGGCCCATTGTTGTGCCATACATCCAAGAACATCACCTCATGTTGCAGCAGGATAATGCATGGCCCCATGCTGCAAGGACCTGTACACAATTCTTGGAAGCTGAAAATGTCCCAGTTCTTGCATGGCCGGCATACTCACCGGACATGTCACCCATTGAGCATGTTTGGGATGCTCTGGACCGGCGTGTACGACAGCGTGTACCAGTTCCTGCCAATATCCAGCAACTTCGCACAGCCATTGAAGAGGAGTGGACCAACATTCCACAGGCCACAATTGACAACCTGATCGAACTCTATGCGAAGGAGATTTGTTGCACTGCATGAGGCAAATGGTGGTCACACCAGATACTGACTGGTATCCCCCCCCCCAATAAAACAAAACTGCACCTTTCAGAGTGGCCTTTTATTGTCAGCAGTCTAAGGCACATCTGTGCACTAATCATGGTGTCTAATCAGCATCTTGATATGGCACACCTGTGAGGTGGGATGGATTATCTCAGCAAAGGAGAAGTGCTCACTATCACAGATTTAGACTGGTTTGTGAACAATATTTGAGGGAAATGGTGATATTGTGTATGTGGAAAAAGTTTTAGATCTTTGAGTTCATCTCATACAAAATGGAAGCAAAACCAAAAGTGTTGCGTTTATATTTTTGTTGAGTGTATTTAATCACTGTCCACAAAAATGCCAGTAAACTGTTCATTTCTTGTGTACTTGTAAATAAATTGTAAATATTTCTGCTGTGGTTCATTTTGTGTTCAGAAGGAAACCTTTGGTTAATCGTATTGTAGAATTCAGACTTTCAGATCAGAGACTGATTAATTAAATTGAGACTAATTAATTAAATTGATGTTTAAATTAAAGTAACCATGCTTCAAATAGGTGGTGCCCCAAGTAATAATTAAATAATAAGTATTAAACCCTAAATTGTTAATTATTTTGGTGACTGTACATGTATATTTTGTCTGTCAAAATAAGCTACCTCCAGGGCAGAAAACCTATCTTTTTATAGTGAGTACACTTTACACATTAATACATTCAGATGAACAATTTATACATTTGACAGTCAAAATAAGCTAACTTTGTTAAGAGTTATATATTCAGTGAATGAAAGTGAAACGCGATAAGTATCTTATTTTAATGGGGTAGCCCATGTCAACACGCGTAACTGTTGATTTATGCTACAGACAGCTCAACTTGACAGGGTAGCTCATCGTAAGTTGAATGATGCACAGAGACACTATCTGCAGCAAGATCATGTTGTAGGTCTTTGGAGCAGGTCTGTGGGTTGAATATGACTGTTCTCACCATCCTTTGCTTCAGCTTATCTGAGATTTTTTCTGGGCCTGCCACTTCTGGCCTTAACTAGTACTGTGCCTGTGGTCCTCCATTTCCTCACTATGTTCCTCACAGTGGAAACTGACAGCTGAAATCTCTGAGATAGCTTTTTGTATCCTTCCCCTAAACCATGATGTTGAACAGTCTTTGTTTTCAGGTCATTTGAGAGTTGTTTAGAAGCTCAATCAATCAATCAATCAATCAATCAATTTTTTTATATAGCGCCAAATCACAACAAACAGTTGCCCCAAGGCACTTTATATTGTAAGGCAAGGCCATACAATAATTATGTAAAACCCCAACGGTCAAAACGACCCCCTGTGAGCAAGCACTTGGCTACAGTGGGAAGGAAAAACTCCCTTTTAACAGGAAGAAACCTCCAGCAGAACCAGGCTCAGGGAGGGGCAGTCTTCTGCTGGGACTGGTTGGGGCTGAGGGAGAGAACCAGGAAAAAGACATGCTGTGGAGGGGAGCAGAGATCGATCACTAATGATTAAATGCAGAGTGGTGCATACAGAGCAAAAAGAGAAAGAAACAGTGCATCATGGGAACCCCCCCAGCAGTCTACGTCTATAGCAGCATAACTAAGGGATGGTTCAGGGTCACCTGATCCAGCCCTAACTATAAGCTTTAGCAAAAAGGAAAGTTTTAAGCCTAATGTTATTGTGGTTCATGTTAGTTTATCAGTGCTGTTAGTGTTATTGTAGCTCAGTTAGTCAGTTAGGTAGGTGTTATGTTGCCATTACCATGAGTGACTTAAGTCTCACATTGCTGATACCATTACTGAAATGTGTATTGTGTTTGATGTCTTTCTCCACCCTGTTTGTGTCTCAGATTAGAAGCACCTGCATGTTGAAAAGACAAACAGCTGTGCATGTGTGTAATTCCCATCACGGACAAACAGAGCACAGCTGACATTTGCTCTTTGGTATGCTTATGTATTTTGGGTCAAGGATGAATGCCGCCAAAACAGAACGCCGATAGGACTAATAGTTTTGGAGAAGATACAGATATTATCCAGTGTTGCCAATTACATTTTGGACTCACACTCCATTCCAGCAGGGGGCAGTAAATCGTCTTTTCATTAAAAGTGTGTGCGTGATTTTATTTAGTAAGTTCAATCTATGCAAGTGCTTATAATTGTAAATATATTAAATAAATACATGGATGACACAAGAAAGTGATGAGACTTATTTCCATTGTGGTCCATTTAAAAATCAAATGAGAAAATAGAAGTTATAATAAAATGAAATACTTATCATAATAACAGTGTGTATATGATAACAATAACCTAAACCATTTATAAATACATTAAGGCAGTAAATTAACATAAAAAATGTTTACAAAATTAACAGGAAATAAAAAGGTTGAGTACCTCCTCTAAAAATTGTTGAGGTCTAAGGTTCTAAAAACATTCTGGACTCACACACCATTCCAATTCATTGCTTAAAATATTATCACCCTTGAAAAATGTCAGCTACCTTTTTCATAAACACTACCCAATCTAAATCCTGTGGAAAGTGGCCTCAAGTTATTTGTATGTATTCTTCTGAAACTGTTTACCTTCTGGGGGCTCACAGGGTTTCAATCAGAAAGTCCAATTTCCCACCCAAAAAACATCTGTACAAGATTGCAGAAAGGGATCCAATCATAAAGTGCAACTTATTGACTGATTCAATCCACGTGGACTGATTGCTCTTCCATGTCAGAGGACACACTGTAGACGTGGACGGCGGGACTGAGGACACACAACGCACACATTTCAGTCCAACTTTATTCTGCAAGCATTAATGTGACTCTCATTAGAAACCAACAAAAACACAAACATTCATCAGCGCACGTGAGCATGTCTGTGAGCGCTGAGGTTATTTACCGTGACTCCTGTAGGAAGGACGCGTTTGTGTAATATATCAGCGCACCAAAGGACTAACGTTGACTTTAAGCATCGCAAACCCTTCAGAGTCAAGCTAAAGTTCAGTTACAGACAAAAAGACAAAGAGTCCAACACTTCCATTTCGCTGCATCGCTAAGATCAGCTTCAGCAGCAGTCCAACACTCCTGACGTTGCCGCTACCTGCCCAGGACGACGTCCAGTCAGTGGACGGCGTGAAAAAATGTCAATCAAACACAGGAATCATGAATTCAGGACGTGTGCTCGTGTTCTTGTCAGCCTGCAGCGATGGAGGCGTCGTCCAGCTGTCGTCCCTGCGGCTGAGAGAAGACAATCACAACACTGCTACACAAATAAAAAAACATGCACACAACTCACAACATTCTAAATCAACAAGACCACGTGAATATTAATGTGATAAAGGACAAAGACGACCAAAGACGTAAAGTGACACGACTTATATGCCTCCCCCCCCACACTGGAGCACAAAATGCACAAATTTACATTTTTATATATCATTATCATTTGTTTTCTAGAAAACAAAAAGAAAAGAGGAAACAGGCCAACCAGGTGGGCGAGTCTGTGTGCCTCAGAGCCGTGCCTCACCATGCTCAGCTGATTTACACAGAGAGAGAGAGAGAGAGCGAGAGAAAGAGAGAGAGAGGTTTTTATATTTATTTTTTTGCTCTATGTAACACTTGCTTTGCAATGAAAATGTATGTTTTCCACATCAATAAAGCTCAACTGAAACAGAAAATTATACCTGTAACAAAGAGAGAGCGTGAGAGCATGAAAGAGAAGGAGTGGAACAAAGCACAGTGACTGCATGCCACGCCCCCGTGAACATTTGATTTTAGTGGGGGGAGTTGGATTGGGAGAGCTTTCAGCATGTGCTGCCTCCTGCGGCATCGTAGGGTTTCCTGCTGGGTTAACGCAGATTTCTCAAATGAGGGTGACATTTTGAACAGCTTGAAAATTTTTTCCTGATTTCAAACCTGATCCCGATGATGGCCGTAACTACTGCGTATACCAAGTTTGTTCAGTAATGACAAAAGATGGATGAAGAAGTTATTGTGATGCTTTGAAACGCACCCTGATTTGCTGTTGGGGATTAAACAGGAATGAACTCTGTGGAATAGGGGTATTAGCTCCAGGACAGGAGAAGCAAACACATCTCAATAAGTCATCCAGTTCTTGAGACATGGTCATTAATGCCGTGTCCTCCGATTTGTTCTTGATTTTTGACCTGTGACCTGTGTTGTGAGTGGACGTTCCACTGAGTTCTTTGAACACACACCCATGCAGTAATGCACTGTCCACTGATGTTCTGCATAGGCCTCAACCCCCTCAGCCAACTCATCACAACGAGCAGCTACGCTGCAAAAAAGGGGTGTCTAAAAACAAGATAGACACACTAAATCTAAGAGAAATTACCTTGCTGCATGGACAGCACTTCATAGATATGTCGAAGACATAAAGTAAGAAATTAACTCTTAACCAGATAAATTATCTGACACTTGTAAATCTGTTTTTTATCTTGTAAGAACCAAATAATTTGCAGTGTATGGCTACCGATTCAGGAGAGGAGTAACCATCAGCCACCTCCTGTACCTGGATGACTTCAAGCTGTATGCCAAGAGAGAGTGAGACACTGACTACGTTTACATGCAGCCAATAACCCTTTCATAACCGGAATATTGGCAATAACCCGGATGTGCACGGCCATGTAAAGGCCCGCAAAAACCCGAATATGCTCATATTCCGGTTTTTAAAAACCCAAATAAGACCCCTGGGTTACTCCTTTTCTAACCCGAATATCAGGTCATATAAACGCGCATCGGGATATCCCCATAGAAAGGAACATTATTTTGTGTCCTGCGCATGTCCTATCCGCAAGGAATCTTGGTCTTTTGAGTACAGCAACTACTTGTATGCGGCGCATGAAACCCACCGGACACCACAGAAGCAGATGTAAACAGCACATTGTGTTCTGCATCCTTATCAGGCGAGCCGGTCACGGAGGCATATCGCCGCGATTGCTCTGCCTCCGATGCGCATACCGTCTGTGGCTCGGTAAACGCCGCAACGGACCACTCACACCGCCCCCCTCTCTTCTGTGCGTAGCTGCGCCAAATCTGGCAACAGGTCCAGAGATGCTCGCTGTTTTGATGCAGAGGCAGCCCGCAGGAGAGAAAAATGAGAAAATGTTAATGCCTGTTTGAGAAAAGTGTGTAGTGAGGGGTTTTACACGAAGCAGGATTTGCACAAACGCCAGAACAAATCAAGCATTGGTGGACGACGTGTGTCGCTGTTTAGATGGGGATATTCCAAATGATACCAGTGACAGTATACAGGATTAACTCTGTCTGCTTAAGCATGTAAATGGGTTATTCCTAATGATTCAGAAACCGGAATATTGACCTTAACCCGAATATTAACGGCATGTAAACGTAGTCACTGACTCACTGATCCACCTCAACAGGATCTACAGTGAGGACACCAGGATGTCATTCAGACTGGATAAATGTGGCCAAATAGTGACAAAGAGAGGAAAGGTGATCCGGACTGAGGGGGTGGAGTTGCCGTAAGGCAGGACAGCGGACATACAGGACAGCTACAAGTACCTGGGAATCCCACAAGCCAGAAGGTACGACAGGTGCTGAGAAACCATCTTCACTGGTGCAAAAAGATCAAATCCTTCAATACATACACCCTACCACTCATTAGATACACAGCTTGTAGTTGGCATCAAGACGACCTACCAGTGGCTCGAAAAGGCCAGCCTAAAGGACAGCGCGGAGCTTTTGTTCATGGCATCACAGGAACAAGCCCTAAGCACCAGATCCATAGAGGCAGGAGTCCACCATAGCCGGCAGGACCCACGTTACAGGCTGAGCAAATGAGCCCCAGAGACAGTCCAGCACATAGGAGCAGGATGCAAGATGCAAGCTGGGACAGCGTCCAGTGAGAAGCAAAGTGTTGAGTGTTGAGAACTGTGTAAGGCCTTGCCGCTTACATGTAGAAAGTTCTCCAGATTCTCTGAATTTTCTGATTATATTATGGACTGTAGATGATGGAATTCCTAAGTTCCTTGCAATTGAACATTAAGAAACACTGTTCTTAAACTGTTGGACTATTTTTTCACACAGTTGTTCACAAAGTGGTGATCCTCGCCCCATCTTAGCTTGTGAATGGCTGAGCCTTTTGGGGATGCTCCTTTTATACCCAATCATGACAGTCACCTGTAAGTGTCCTCAGTTCCCAAACGTTTACTGAGTGTTGTTAGAAGGAAAGGTGATGTAACACAATGGTAAACATACCACTGTCCCAGCTTTTGTGAAATGTGTTGCAGGCATCTATTTCAAAATGAGCAAATATTTGCACAAAAACAACAGTTTATCAGTTTGAACATTAAATATCTTGTCTTTGTGGTGTATTCAATTGAATATAGGTTGAAGAGGATTTGCAAATCATTATATTCTGTTTTTATTTACATTTTACACAACGTCCCAACTTCATTGGAATTGGGGTTGTACCTCCGTGCACCAAAACACTGAAGTAGTCTGCATGGTTTAACCACACAACAGTAATTTCAGACAGCATACTCCAGCTTTATTTAGTTGTTGGACGCTACATTGGTGCTATCTGAAGTGCGCACATTTAGTCAACTGTTATGGATCCAGCATAGTGCTCGACTATTATGTCTTGAGTATCTTAGCTGTCTTTTCTGTCTCATCTGCACCTTTTGGTTGCAAGAGTCAGCTGGTGAGGAGGAGCCAGAACGGAAGCAGTGGGCCTCAATACAGGAAGTGCCAGTGAAGCTGTACCAGCTGCTATCAACCCGGGGAATTGGGTTGCTTAATGTGATTTGTTTTGTGCACCTTATTAAATTTACTTTTGCTACTTATATATTTTCTGTTTTGATTAATAGTGCACTTGCTGCTCTTTAGTTTTTGTGCAGGTAGTTGTCGTGTGGTGTTGTGTCACCACCGGACCACCACCTTCTGTGTGCAATTAGTCTGATCAGCCAATACATAACACAACTCAACAAAATTTTTCTTGTGTGGGGTTTTTCCAATGGATTTTGGGTAATTTGGGGGTGCTGAATCCAAATCTGATGTTAATTTTTGCCAATCACATCACGTTTTTGAGATATGAAAACAAATGTTTCATAACAAGCATTGAAGCAAAAGCTGCAGTCTCACACACCTCTTCAGCGCCATAAACGATATTACGGTTCTTGTTCATATTTCGCAATCCTGGTTTAAAAACTGTGCTTTTGAAGCTGCTTTTGTGGATGATTAGTGGCGTCACACTCGTGAGTGAATGAGCAACTTTTGCGTAATCCATCAATACAGAACACGCAGATTGCAAAAGAAAAAATGTGATGTGATGGAGGATATCTGAGCTCAGATTCGGATTCAGTGCCCCAAAATTACCCTAAATCAGTTCTTAAAGTCCATGCAAGAAAAAAAATAAATAAATAATTTTTTTTGGTGACCATTGTAATGGTTCCCCTTAGTCTTGTTGGGAGGAGGTTGGGGGGGGGGGGGGGGGGGGGGGTGTTGTGTTGACACAATATTATGTTAAGTTTAGTTTGTATTATTAAATTCTGATTATTTGACCTCTTTTATGGGTCCAGAAGATTGATTATATTTTGGTGTAAAAACCGTCTGGATACTTGATACTGGATACTTTTCATTTTTTCAGCTCGGCCCCAGACCATCTGTGTGCTGGTGGACTCCATCCAGGTCTCCCAAGCTTCATGTCTGTTTTGAAGGCCAGGTCTGATGTTGGCAAAGGTCATCCAGCTTACGGCTGATCTTTGATGGATTCAGGAACTGCCCTGGCAAGATCAGCCAGAGGTCAAACTTTCAGGTGTAGGTTAAGGAAATCAGGTTGTTGAGGTCAAATCCGATTTCCACGAGGCAATGAACTGCACCGTATACCACAACATTCTATCCTTAAATGGGCCCACATCCTTAGTCGTCAGGGCAACGGTACGACTGAGTCGTAGTTACAATTTGATGTTACTTTAATAAATCCACAAGGGATGAACTGTCACTCAAGAAATCCTCTGAAAACATCAGTGTGTTCCGAGGCTTTTCATGTCCCCTGTGTGATAATTGCATCCACCCCCTCCACGCTGCTTACATGAAAACTCAAAACCAACAAATGTTGTCATCTTGTAAATTTCACAATTAAAAAGACACATATTGAGGACCGACTGGTTAAACTTTGGGTGACTTCTAACCAGCATATAAAACTACCAGAAGGACTGACTGATCTGTGACTGTCATCGAGAATAATCCTATTGTTCTGATTTAAAATGAGCTTGTCTGTCACTTTCATTTATTTTGAAAGCGTTGGTCTGGTGGTTACCAAGGAAACCACAAAGCTGATTAAAGAGAGTGGTTAAACAGTCCTTCAGTAAATATCAGTCATGATCAAACTCAGAGCGTTACCTTGACAAAGATGCGTTGGGGCAGGAAGCGTCTGAGCGGCTGAGTGGCGGCGGGGCAGCGGGGCAGGCTGAGGGTTAGCTGCGGCAGTGTCTGGTAACCCGCCATCAGCGGGTAATAGTTATATAATATCTGCTGCTCTGAGCTGGGCAGGATACGCACGCGCACCTGGACACACACACACACACACACAGACGCAGGCTGAGGACACGTCCCTGAGGACTCTTTGGTTCATCCAACAAAATGGAAGTTAACAAGATGTCATGAACACTTTAAGTGACGGAGCAGAGCAGGTTGTCCAAACTAGACCTTTTTGGAACCGTTATGATCAACCAAATAATGTGATATAGTTTTCTATATGATTGGAGCATCTTTTGATTTAAGCGAAATTTCAAATTTCCTGCCCTGAAAGTTCTCACCTGTAGCATTCAAAAAGTGTCAATTACAGAAATATAAGGAAATGTGTTACAGAACAAACAATAGCTTTTGAAGGTCACTGGCACCCACCCCGTATCAGAAATCACACTCACTTTTTCTATCTGTCAAGAATTGAGAACCAATATGTCAAAGTTGGCCATTTTTACTATATTTTTAATGTAACAATCTGAGGCCATTTTGATATCAAATTTTGAACTGACCAAAATTCAAGTAAAATTTTGCCTGATGGAAAAACTAACTTTGCCATTCCTAATCAATCTGCTTGAAGGGGATATGGTGAAAATTTAATTGAAATCAGAGTCAGTCATCCAGCCACCCCGCACGATTTTCTCTGAGACAGCTCATTAGGATTTTGAGTTTTACTCACTTTTTAAAACAGACTGCTATTATTTTGAACACAACTGTACTTTTTTATGGTCTGCTCCTTTCTCTGCCCCTGACCAAGGAAGCATCTCTACATCTGGAATTGGTCCCTGGGTGAAGGACTTTGGCTGCCTACTACCCCGAGTGGTCGAATTGTGTCTAACTGTAATTTTGTTGTATGGATTCATCAATGTACAGTGACAGCACAGGACCTTCTCCTTCTCCTCTGAAGAGACCTAGAACCAAAGACGTCCAGTCATTGACCAGGACCCAAACAACTTGGACCTTCGTTCTCCTGCAAAGCTATCAGCATCACCAAACACCTCTGTCTGGTGACCTCATGACTCTATAAGCTCTTTACCAACATCTCTTCATCTCAAAGGACACAGAGACGTGAGCATCGCTGCCAAGTTCAACACTTTCACATTGCACAGATTAAATTCTGATGGTTGATTCTAGGAAGTCAATGTCAGCCTGGATCTTATTCTTGATACCCTAATCGTGAACCCAGACACTGGAACTTCTCACCTGCTGCAGAGACGGTATTCATGATTCTGCAAAGATCGCAGCATCAACCCTGAAGTCAAAGCCAGTTGATGGTTCCTCACCAACAAAAGCACCTAAACCCCTGCTGCCCCAACCAACCACTTCCAGTTTGATAAGAACTGGACTTATAAAATGACAAAGCTGTCATGAGGTCATACAAGCTAAACAGGTTACACTTCATCTGCTTTATGATGTCACTTCATTTAAGTGCACCTCATAGTAATGCACAGGCATGTGCACACTTTCTGTGCTGCACTATTGCACTTTGTAACTGTATCAGAACAATTAAAACAGGAAGGCACATAGGCATAGAAGGTGTGGTTTATTGGGGGGGGGGGGGAGCACCCAATTTCCTGAATTTTAGAAACCCCTAAAATTCTTTAAACTGCCATATATATTTGTACAATAAAGACCAACGATTAAATTATGTCAGTTATAAATTAAAAGAAATTGAGCAAAACCATGTAGGCTAGTCTATTCTTTATACAGTGTTCACACACACATTGTCTTATGTGTGTTTAAAATACAAAACTCCCTCAAATACAATAAGATGCAGGGACAAGTTTCAAAATTATTCTCAACTTGTAAAGGAACATATTATAGTATATAGTATCAACTAGGGATGTACCGATCCACATTTTTTTCACTTCCAATCCAATCCCAATATCTGAATTTGGATATCTGCCAATACCGATACTATTCCGATACCAGAGCTTTGTTTGCTTTAATATTATCATCATTATTGGTCACTATTTTAGTGCCGGGTAAATTATGTGATCGCGGCTCACGGCCGGGTGTCCAGGAGCAACGTCCCGGCAGGGGTCAAAGGAGTGGAGCCCTGTGAAGCTACAGGGTTTTATACCTCTAAAACATGTATTATTTGTAATAATAAAAGTTATTTTTTGCATGTTTCTGTCAAAGTCTAAGTTAATAAAATAAATAATGTTGAAAAGGTCATAAATAATATTGAAATGGTTAAAAACAATTTAATATTTGATGGACACAGAATTTGTTCTCAACAATGACACACTGTACCTTTAATCCAGTGAAGCAGGCAAGAGCTGAACCTGGACTGATTTGACAGTCAAACCTACTCTTTTAAAGATGAAACCTAGATCAAATAAACTTTCTGAATCAGTTTTTTACACTTTCACTGAGGCTGTGTGGTGAAGATGATCGTTTATTAAAATTGCTTCGCTGCTTTTTAACAGCGTCAGTCCATTGTTCACACTGATCAGCTCCACCCCCTCCTCTCTCTCTCTCTTTCCCGCCCTCTCCTCACTCACATAGTTTTAGCGGGTTCTTCGAGCAAACTTGAAATGTATTTCCAAGCGTTTGGAAATAGGAAGCCTTTCAACTGTAAAATAAACCATTAATTTCTGAATGTACCATAGCTACGCAGACAGGAGAAGCTCTGGATTATCCATTGAAAGATTTTGATGGAGTTTTTTTTCTTTTCATGCTCTCGGCTCTGAGTTCAGTCACAGCACTGGGCTGCTCTGGGAGAGGGAGGGGGAGAGTAGCCAGCCATTTCAGCAGAAACACAGATGCTGCTATAATGGATAACTACGGAAGTTGGATTGGAAATTTCAGATCCATGAATTACGGCTGTCACGTGTTGTTATAACCACAGGTGTTAGAGCAAAGACTGTACACAGTACTGCTGTGAGCCACATTGTGCTGCATGGTCTGGTGATAACTGACACACAAATGTAGCCTGCTCTTGTGGACACTCGGACCCAATTACCTTGTATTTGGAATCCAGTCATCAATCTGGGCCAAAAATTGACAATGGGAGACTGGCCTTACATGAAGCTCAGTTTTGGAGACCAGAATTTGCTGTGGTTTTGAAGCAACCAGTACTGTTGTTGTCAAGAGCACCCTCTGTTGGGCAAACTACATATTTACACATTTCCAACAACCAAAGTGTTTTTCTGCATTGCTGATTTAGTAAAATAAAAGTTTTTGATACTGTTATGTTTGTGAAGGGCTCATACTGGCTGACACATGCACATTTGGAATTTAATCCATTAATTAATGATTCTTTAAACAGCATGGAGTTTTGATAATAACAGTGTCTTTATTTTTGCCTTAATGTGCGTACCCTGAAGTTCCTCTATGCTGTAGATTTTTTTAGTGTGCCACCGTAAAGGCTTTTCCTGCCACCCCCCCAACCCTCCCAACCCCAAAAGTACTGCCGTACTTTCTGCAGTTCACCCACTTCCCAAGTACGTTCTGAAGACAACTCACTAATTCATATAACTCACATACAACTTCATTCTGTTTGTCTGTTTGGCACATTTTATTTTACTTGCACACTTCATTTGCACATTTTTAATGTGAATTATTCAGTGTTTAGTGGATATTTATACATGCCGTACAGAGAGAGTGCAGCTCAAACCGAAGTCAAATTCCTTGTATTCTTGTGGATACTTGATTAATAAAGGCGATTCTGATTCTAATATAAAGGCGTGGTATATACTGATAGAAACCTCCATTCTGCATACCCACAGGGCATCTGGAAAGTATTCACAGTGCTTCACATTTTCCACTTTTTGTTATGTTATAGCCTTACTCCAAAATGGAGTAAATTCATTTTTCCTTTAAAGTTCTACTCACAACACCCCATAACGAGAACATGAAAAAACTTTTGAAATTTTTGCAAAGTTATATATATATAAAAAAAAATAATAATAATAATAATAATAAAAAACTAAGAAATCACACGTATATAAGTATTCACAGCCTTTGATCAATATTTTGTTGATGCACCTTTGGCAGCAATTGCAGCCTCAAGTCTTGAATATTATTCCACAAGCTTTGTGCACCTATCTTTGGGCAGTTTTGTCCATTCCTCTTTGTGGCACCTCTGAAGTTCCATCAGGTTGAATGGGGAGCACAGCCATTTTCAGATCTCTCCAGAGATGTTCAATCAGACTCAGGTCTGGGCTCTGGCTGGGCCACTCAAGGACATTGACAGAGTTGTCCTGAAGCCACTCCTTTGATTATGTGATTAACTGGTAAATACGATTTTTCTTGTATGGAGTTTTGCAACAGATTTTGGGTAATTTGGGGGTGCTGAATCCAAATCTGGTGTGAGTTTTTGCCAATCACATCCTGTTTTTGAGATATGACAACAAATTTTTTAGTTTTCGGTTGCTGAAAGTTAAAACATTTACATTGCGTTTAAACACCCATATATAGAATAATATTTGCAATGGAAGGCAGCTACTCCCTTAAGAACACATTTCCAAAACTACTTTTATGCTTGCACTCTTTTTGAGCATTAATGACCACATTATACAAATACGACCAAAAAAGGGAAATATACTGAAAAAATACAACCTGGAGCATTATGCTCATCACAGGTAAGGCACCAATAAAAAGCTAAATTTGTCTTAGTTTTGTGTCTCACAGAATTAAATTTGCAGCTTTAAACCAAAAGCATGCAAAAAATACACAAAAAGGTAACACTGTCCCCCAATCCCCAATCAGACCGGAAGTGACATGTTTAGCCGCATGTTCTCCTTGAATTGCTGGCCGTCTGAGTGGTGTCCAAAAAATGAGGTGGGCTTCATAGATAATTGGCAAAGCTTCTGGGGAAAACCTGGTCTTATTAGGAAAGACGGCATCCATCCCACTTTGGATGGAGCAGCTCTCATTTCTAGAAATCTGGCCAATTTTCTTAAATCCTCCAAACCGTGACTATCCAGGGTTGGGACCAGGAAGCAGAGTTGTAGTCTTACACACCTCTCTGCAGCTTCTCTCCCCCTGCCATCCCCTCATTACCCCATCCCCATAGAGACGGTGCCTGCTCCCAGACCACCAATAACCAGTAAAAATCTATTTAAGCATAAAAATTCAAAAAGAAAAAATAATATAGCACCTTCAACTGCACCACAGACTAAAACAGTTAAATGTGGTCTATTAAACATTAGGTCTCTCTCTTCTAAGTCCCTGTTAGTAAATGATATAATAATTGATCAACATATTGATTTATTCTGCCTTACAGAAACCTGGTTACAGCAGGATGAATATGTTAGTTTAAATGAGTCAACACCCCCGAGTTACACTAACTGCCAGAACACTCGTAGCACGGGCCGAGGCGGAGGATTAGCAGCAATCTTCCATTCCAGCTTATTAATTAATCCAAAACCCAGACAGAGCTTTAATTCATTTGAAAGCTTGACTCTTAGTCTTGTCCATCCAAATTGGAAGTCCCAAAAACCAGTTTTATTTGTTATTATCTATCGTCCACCTGGTCGTTACTGAGAGTTTCTCTGTGAATTTTCGGACCTTTTGTCTGACTTAGTGCTTAGCTCAGATAAGATAATTATAGTGGGCGATTTTAACATCCACACAGATGCTGAGAATGACAGCCTCAACACTGCATTTAATCATATCTTAGATCTTGTTCTGACTTATGGTATGGAAATTGAAGACTTAACAGTATTCCCTGAAAACTCCCTTCTGTCTGATCATTTCTTAATAACATTTACATTTACTCTGATGGACTACCCAGCAGTGGGGAATAAGTTTCATTACACTAGAAGTCTTTCAGAAAGCGCTGTAACTAGGTTTAAGGATATGATTCCTTCTTTATGTTCTCTAATGCCATATACCAACACAGGGCAGAGTAGCTACCTAAACTCTGTGAGTGAGATAGATTATCTCATCAATAGTTTTACATCCTCAGTGAAGACAACTTTGGATGCTGTAGCTCCTCTGAAAAAGAGAGCCTTAAATCAGAAGTGCCTGACTCCGTGGTATAACTCACAAACTCGCAGCTTAAAGCAGATAACCCGTAAGTTGGAAAGGAAATGGCATCTCACTAATTTAGAAGATCTTCACTTAGCCTGGAAAAAGAGTCTGTTGCTCTATAAAAAAAAGCCCTCCGTAAAGCTAGGACATCTTACTACTCATCACTAATTGAAGAAAACAAGAACAACCCCAGGTTTCTTTTCAGCACTGTAGCCAGGCTGACAGAGTCAGAGCTCTATTCCTTTAACTTTAACTAGTAATGTCTTCATGACTTTCTTTGCTAATAAAATTTTAACTATTAGAGAAAAAATTACTCATAACCATCCCAAAGACATATTGTTATCTTTGGCTGCTTTCAGTGATGTCGGTATTTGGTTAGACTCTTTCTCTCCGATTGTTCTGTCTGAGTTATTTTCATTAGTTACTTCCTCCAAACCATCAACATGTCTATTAGACCCCATTCCTACCAGGCTGCTCAAGGAAGCCCTACTATTAATTAATGCTTCGATCGTAAATATGATCAATCTATCTTTATTAGTTGGCTATGTACCACAGGCTTTTAAGGTGGCAGTAATTAAACCATTACCTAAAAAGCCATCACTTGACCCAGCTATCTTAGCTAATTATAGGCCAATCTCCAACCTTCCTTTTCTCTCAAAAGTTCTTGAAAGGGTAGTTGTAAAACAGCTAACTGATCATCTGCAGAGGCATGGTCTATTTGAAGAGTTTCAGTCAGGTTTTAGAATTCATCATAGTACAGAAACAGCATTAGTGAAGGTTACAAATGATCTTCTTATGGCCTCAGACAGTGGACTCATCTCTGTGCTTGTTCTGTTAGACCTCAGTGCTGCTTTTGATACTGCTGACCATAAAATTTTATTACAGAGATTAGAGCATGCCATAGGTATTAAAGGCACTGCGCTGCGGTGGTTTGAATCATATTTATCTAATAGATTACAATTTGTTCATGTAAATGGGGACTCTTCTTCACAGACTAAGGTTAGTTATGGAGTTCCACAAGGTTCTGTACTAGGACCAATTTTATTCACTTTATACATGTTTCCCTTAGGCAGTATTATTAGACAGCATTGCTTAAATTTTCATTGTTACGCAGATGATACCCAGCTTTATCTATCCATGAAGCCAGAGGACACACACCAATTAGCTAAACTGCAGGATTGTCTTACAAACATAAAGACATGGATGACCTCTAATTTCCTGCTTTTAAACTCAGATAAAACTGAAGTTATTGTACTTGGCCCCACAAATCTTAGAAACATGGTGTCTAACCAGATCCTTACTCTGGATGGCATTACCCTGACCTCTAGTAATACTGTGAGAAATCTTGGAGTCATTTTTGATCAGGATATGTCATTCAATGCGCATATTAAACAAATATGTAGGACTGCTTTTGTGCATTTGCGCATTATCTCTAAAATTAGAAAGGTCTTGTCTCAGAGTGATGCTGAAAAACTAATTTATGCATTTATTTCCTCTAGGCTGGACTACTGTAATTCATTATTATCAGGTTGTCCTAAAAGTTCCCTGAAAAGCCTTCAGTTAATTCAAAATGCTGCAGCTAGAGTACTGACGGGGACTAGAAGGAGAGAGCATATCTCACCCATATTGGCCTCTCTTCATTGGCTTCCTGTTAATTCTAGAACAGAATTTAAAATTCTTCTTCTTACTTATAAGGTTTTTCAATAATCAGGTCCCATCTTATCTTAGGGACCTCATAGTACCATATCACCCCAATAGAGCGCTTCGCCCTCAGACTGCAGGCTTACTTGTAGTTCCTAGGGTTTGTAAGAGTAGAATGGGAGGCAGAGCCTTCAGCTTTCAGGCTCCTCTCCTCTGGAACCAGCTCCTAATTCGGATCAGGGAGACAGACACCCTCTCTACTTTTAAGATTAGGCTTAAAACTTTCCTTTTTGCTAAAGCTTATAGTTAGGGCTGGATCAGGTGACCCTGAACCATCCCTTAGTTATGCTGCTATAGACTTAGACTGCTGGGGGGTTCCCATGATGCACTGAGTGTTTCTTTCTCTTTTTCCTCTGTATGCACCACTCTGCATTTAATCATTAGTGATTGATCTCTGCTCTCTTCCACAGCATGTCTTTTTCCTGGTTCTCTCCCTCAGCCCCAACCAGTCCCAGCAGAAGACTGCCCCTCCCTGAGCCTGGTTCTGCTGGAGGTTTCTTCCTGTTAAAAGGGAGTTTTTCCTTCCCACTGTCGCCAAGTGCTTGCTCACAGGGGGTCGTTTTGACCGTTGGGGTTTTTCCGTAATTATTGTATGGCCTTGCCTTACAATATAAAGCGCCTTGGGGCAACTGTTTGTTGTGATTTGGCACTATATAAATAAAATTGATTTGATTTGTCACTTTCTTGGTGAAAATGGGTATGTTGCAAGTGCTGTTTATTTTTCTTATTAAATACCTTGACATTTAAAAGGCAGAAGTAGCCATCAGCTAAGTGGTTTTTTGGTTCTCTCCAAAC
Organism: Thalassophryne amazonica; assembly: GCF_902500255.1. NCBI lineage: Eukaryota > Metazoa > Chordata > Actinopteri > Batrachoidiformes > Batrachoididae > Thalassophryne > Thalassophryne amazonica. Next base: position 98,831,524 of record NC_047113.1, on the reverse strand, counting down.
CATTGGCACACCAGGTTTGAGCTGAGCATTCGTTCCTTGAGACCAGGATCTCAATATTTCCACACAAGTTGTGCAAACTTGATGAGGCGTCCAATTTTTGTCCTGGTTACCAAGTGGCACAACGAAATAAGCAAGGTACACTCTTTTGGTAAAAGTATTGATGTTATATCTTTGAGGTGGTAACGTGATAGATATAACAGAAAATATCTGAGTCATTGCAACACTTCCTTTGCTTGGAAGTCATAGAGATGATAAGTGTAAAGAAGAATCAGGGCAAAGGCTTCACGAAACTGCTGAACCTGTCAAACAATAACAAACATTCCTGTTAAAAAACAAATGCTGTTACAGTCAAACGTTTTTAGAATGACAACATTTCTTAACCTTATGATTACTACTGTCTGGAAACAGCTATTTTTCTAACTAACTTTTTCTAACGTGGCTACTTTGCGTATCAAGCATTAAAGCAAAAGCTGCAGTCTCGCACACTTCTTGGGCGCCAAACGACATTTTGGCTCTTTGTTCACATTTAGAAGCTGCTTTTGTGCAATGATTAGTGGTGTCAAACTCGTGAGTGAATGAGCAACTTTTGCGTAATCCATCAATACAAAACATGTAGATTGCAAAAAAACGTGATGTGACAGAGGAAATCTGAGCTCAGATTTGGATTCAGCACTCCAAAACTACCCTAAATCAGTTCTCAAAGACCATGCAAGAAAAAAAAAAAATTTTCTGTTGACCAATAGGGTCACTTTCCTGCTGAAAGATGAACTGTCACCCCAGTTTGAGGTCAAGAGCGCTCTGGAGCAGGTTTTCATCCAGGATGTCTCTGTACATTGATGTATTCATGTATTCATCTTTCCCTCAATCCTGACTAGTCCCCCAGTTCCTGCGGCTGAAAAACATCCCCACAGCATGATGCTGCCACCACGCTTCACTGTAGGGATGGTGCCTGGTTTCCTCCAAACATGACGCCTGGCACTGACACCAAAGAGTTTAACCTTTGTCTCATAAGACCAGAGAATTTTGTTTCTCATGATCTGAGAGTCCTTCAGGGGCCTTAGGCAGGTGGTCAGCTCTAGGAAGAGTCCTGTGGATTAGAATGTTTTCCATTTACCAATGATGGAGGTCACTGTGCTCATTGGGACCTTTAAAGCAGCAGAAATGTTTCTGTACCCTTCTCCAGATTTTGCTTTGAAACAATCCTGTCTCGGAGGTCTACAGACAACTCCTCTGACTTCATGTTTGGTTTGTGCTCTGACATGCATATTAACCATAACCATCCCTGGTTCTCAAGACCAGGCACCTAAGTGGCTCTACTCTACTCTTTTCTACTCTTCCATTTTATTGTTCCTTTTTAGATATTTAGATATACCTTAGTATACTAGCATAGTTCCACCTTAGAAATGGAATATAATATATAAGATATACCTTACTGAATTTTCATGCACTGTCAAGTGTGGGACCTTATATGTAGACAGGTGTGAGTCTTTCCAAATCAAGTCCAATCAGCTGAATTTACCCCAGGTGGACTCCAACTGAGCTGTAGAAACATCTCAAAGATGATCAGTGGAAACAGGAGGCACCTGAGCTCAATTTTGAGCTTCATGGCAAAGGCTGCAAATACTTATGTACACATGATTTCTTAGTTTTTTGCTGTTTGTTTGTTTGTTTTTTTATATGAATTTGGAAAAAATCTCAAAAACCTTTTCTCACATTGTCATTATGGGGTATTGTGTGCAGACTTTTCAGGGAAAAAATTAATTTCATCCATTCTGGAATAAGGCTGTAACATAACAAAAAGCAGAAAAAGTAAAGGGCTGTGAATACTTTCCAGACATACTGTAAAATCCTCTTTTAAATCTGCATAATTTTAAATCCAGTGTATGCAAGTGCAGAGCCATCATGCCTTTGTGTTAGATGTTATTTTACACAGTGCTTTATTCTGCAAGACTGCACGTTAAAAAGTTAGCTTTACGGCAGCAATCTACACATGACAAAACATATCTTAAAATTGGACAAACTTTACCTGTTTGAGTCCAGAGAACATAAAGGCATCAGAAGGTTCAACTGCCATCTCCACCTCCTGGACCAGAGCGGTTCTGTTCTCTATGTGATAGCGCACTGGCAGAGACTCTCTGACACGTCCGAATGATGGCAGATCTAGACCAAAAACCAGACACACAAATCATCATTCTGGGCTGCGGTGAAGCTGCTGAAACATACAGCTCCCTTTAAAAGCAGTGTGGTGACAAAGGTCAAGTCATTTGATTTTTCTGGACAAAGATGATGTTTTTTGGTTCAGGTGAAAAGATGAATAACAAAAATTTTCCAAGGTCACCATGCATTTCCTAATACAGTATCTATATTTGCACTCAGGGACACGAGTAGTTGGAAAGTGAAACAATTTTTGTCATTTTAGATGTTTATTGCCATTGCGTTTCTGAAATGAAATTGTGGTGGAACTTTCCAAACAGCTATAAAAAACAACAGCTTTAAAAAAAAAACACAAACAGCTTCACAGGACGGCAAGACCTTCTTAAATACCAAAAAAAGGTGCTTAATAAATTATTAAGTTGCTTTATAGTTAGTGAGGTAGAATAGTTTTAGAATTGTAAACAGACTGTATTATTTATTGCACGTTGATATCGTTACTGAATGTCTGTGTTTGTGGGAGAGGGACAGGGTGGGGTGATGGAGGCTACAGCTCTGTGGAAAAAGCTGTTCCTTAGCCTATTAGTCTTTCCTTATAGTGCAGTACCTCTTGCTCCTCTGCCGTAGGTGGCTGTTGTGCTTGCAGATGGCCTGTGCTTTTCTCTGCAAGTGCTCAACATACACAGAGTCTAAGTCTGGGAGCTCAGCTCCTACAATATTCTGTGCTGTCTTCACCACCCGGGGCAGATCTTTTCTGTCCTCCACCATGCAGCTGCTGTACCACACTGTGCAGCCCTGGCCGAGATTGCTCTCGATGGCGCTTTTGCAGAAGTTCCTGAGCAGCTGTGGAACCAGACCAGCCTACTTCAGCTTCTTCAGAAAGAACATCCTCTGCTGGGCTTTTTTCACCAGGTCGTGGGTGTGTAATGTCCATGTCAGATCCTTGGTGATGTGGGTGCCAAAGAACCTGACTGAGTCCACCCTCTCTACCTGTTCTCCACTGATGTGTAGTGGGGGCTGTGAGACTCTCCTGCTCCTCCTGAAGTCTATGATGACCTCCTTGGTTTGGTGGTATTGAGGACGAGGTCGTTGTCTGCACACCACTCTGTCAGGTGTTAAACCTCCTCCTTGTACCAGTTCTTATTGTTGTCCCTGATAAGACCTACCACCGTAGTGTCATTGCCAAACTTTATCAGGGTCTTGGAGGAGTGAGTGGGGTCACAGTCCTGGGTGAAGAGAGTGAAGCTTGCCGGACTGAGAACACAATCCTCTGGTGTGCCTGTGTTCATGGTTATGGTGCCAGATGTCAGGTTCCCCATCCTGACATTCTGAGGTCTGTTGGTCAGGAAATCGATAATCCATGAACAGAGTGAGGTGAAGAGTCTGAGACTGGTGAGTTTATGGACCGGTTTTTGAGGGATTACAGTATTAAATGTACTGCTAAAATCTGCAAATCTTTTCTTCTCTGTCCGAGTCGCAGCTAGCAGGATGGCTACTGAAGACAGGGTGCTGGACTGACAGACTGTATTCTGCAATCTGCATTTGGAATGGACACTGCCATGGGACCAGGCTGACTGATGGCTTGAGGACTACTGGACGACCCCTGCCTGTGGCCACCTGTATGGACTTCTCATCAAATACATATTACTTTGTTATTAGTCATGTTGTTTTGAATTGTTTCTTCACCTTTGTAAAACTTTGTAAAAACCTTGTAATTGTTAGAATGGCCTAAGCAGTGGGTCACCCCTCTGAGTCTGGTCTGCTTGAGGTTTCTTCCTCATTATCATCAGAGGGAGTTTTTCCTTACCACTGTTGCCTGTGTACTTGCTCTAGGGGTTTGACAGTTTAGACCTTACTTGTGTGAAGTGTCTTGAGGCAGCTTTGTTGTTATTTGGCACTACATACAGTAGTGTTCAGAATAATAGTAGTGCTATGTGACTAAAAAGATTAATCCAAGTTTTGAGTACATTTCTAACTATCAGTAGATTCAGTAGATTCTCACAAATCCAACAAGACCAAGCATTCATGATATGCACACTCTTAAGGCTATGAAATTGGCCTATAAGTAAAAAAAAAAGTAGAAAAGGGGGTGTTCACAATAATAGTAGTGTGGCATTCAGTCAGTGAGTTTGTCAATTTTGTGGAACAAACAGGTGTGAATCAGGTGTCCCCTATGTAAGGATGAAGCCAGCACCTGTTGAACATGCTTTTCTCTTTGAAAGCCTGAGGAAAATGGGACGTTCAAGACATTGTTCAGAAGAACAGCGTAGTTTGATTAAAAAGTTGACTGGAGAGGGGAAAACTTATACGCAGGTGCAAAAAATTACAGGCTGTTCATCTACAATGATCTCCAATGCTTTAAAATGAACAAAAAAAACCAGAGACGCGTGGAAGAAAACGGAAAACAACCATCAAAATGGATAGAGGAATAACCAGAATGGCAAAGGCTCATCCATTGATCAGCTCCAGCATGATCAAAGACAGTCTGGAGTTAACTGTAAGTGCTGTGATAGTTAGAAGACGCCTGTGTGAAGCTAATTTATTTGCAAGAACCCCTCGCAAAATCCCTCTGTTAAACAAAAGACGTGCAGAAGAGGTTACAATTTGCCAAAGAACACATCAACTGGCCTAAAGAAAAATGGAGGAATATTTTGTGGACTGATGAGAGTAAAATTGTTCTTTTTGGGTCCAAGGGCCGCAGACAGTTTGTGAGACAACCCCCAAACTCTGAATTCAAGCCACAGTTCACAGTGAAGACAGTGAAGCATGGTGGTGTAAGCATCATGATATGGGCATGTTTCTCCTACTATGGTGTGGGGCCTATATGTCGCATACCAGGTATCATGGATCAGTTTGGATATGTCAAAATACTTGAAGAGGTCATGTTGCCTTATGCTGAAGAGGACATGCGCTTGAAATAGGTGTTTCAACAAGACAATGACCCCAAGCACACTAGTAACCGAGCAAAATCTTGGTTCCAAACCAACAAAATTAATGTTTTGGAGTGGCCTGCCCAATCCCCGGGCATAAATCCAATTGAGAACTTGTGGGGTGACATCAAAAAAGCTGTTTCTGAAGCAAAACCAAGAAATATGAATGAATTGTGGAATGTTGTTAAAGAATCTTGGAGTGGAATAACAGCTGAAAGGTGCCACAAGTTGGTTGACTCCATGCCTCGCAGATGTGAAGGAATCATGAAAAACTGTGGTTATACAACTAAATACTAGTTTAGTGATTCACAGGATTGCTAAAAAAAGCAGTCTGAATATAATAGTTTTGAGTTTGCAGCATCAACAGCAGATGATACTATTATTGTGAACACCCCCTTTCTACTTTTGTTTTTTACTAATAGCCCAATTTCATAGCCTTAAGAGTGTGCATATCATGAATGCTTGGTCTTGTTGGATTTGTGAGAATCTACTAAATCTACTGGTACCTTGTTTCCCATGTAACAATAAGAAATATACTCAAAACCTCGATTAATCTTTTTAGTCACATAGCACTACTATTATTCTGAACACTACTGTAAATAAAATAAACTGAAATAGCATCCTGACATATATGTTTGGTTGCTCCAGGTGGGCCAGGGCTGTGTGAAGTGCAATGGAAACAGCATCCTCTGTAGATCTGTTCGCCCGGTATGCAAACTGATGGCTGACCAGGTCTGTAGGGATGCTGTGTACACCAGAACATTGGAGTTGAAATGAAACCATGAAGATATGTTTGTAATGTATAATTTCAAATTTCATTTCAACTGGTGAAGCAAAAAACTGCATTAACCATTTAGGAATTCCAGCCATTTATATAAAGAGCTCCTCCATTTTCAGACTCAGAACCCATATGATGTACAGTGGGGTAAAAAAGTATTTCGTCAGTCCCCGATTGTGCAAGTCCTCCTACTTAGAAAGATGAGAGAGGTCTGTAATTTTCACCATAGGTACACTTCAACTATGAGAGACAAAATGAGAAAAAAAAAAAAAAAAAATCCAGGAAATCACATTGTAGGATTTTTAAAGAATTTATTTGTAAATTATGGTGGAAAATAAGTATTTGGTGAACAGTGTTGCCACAGTTACTTTGAAAAAGTAATCCAATTACTGATTACTCCTTGAAAAAGTAACTTAGTTACTTTACTGATTACTCAATTGTATAAGTAACTAAGTTAGATTACTAGTTACTTTTTTAGTTACTTTCCCCAGCTGCCGACAACAACCCATGTCAACATGACAATACCTGTTTTGCCAAAACTCACTTTATAGTCACCCTTTCTTGACTTCAATGAAAACAAATACTTGTTTTATAAAAAGTAAAATAAAGACCTCTTTCTTGACCTCATATTTAACTGTTGACAGCACTGTAACAGTAAAACTTGCAATTTCAAACCTACATTGTTTATAAATGTAACTATTAAATTCTAACATTTTTCTAACATTTAAATTCTCTAAACATTTTACTTGTCGAAATTATTATTATTTTAAGTAGTATTAGTAGTTGTAGTACAAAACGGCTTCAAAACTGGACCTTTAATCTACGGGTGTTGTGGGGGGCACATCTTTGCCCCACGCCCCCATCCCATCTGGATTCGCCCCTGCTTTGGCGTTTGAGCACAAAGAATGGATAACATTTATTTATGCAGAAAACAGGACCAGATTTACAGGTAAGAAAGTTTTATTGCGTTTTCACATCATGTGGTCCGCAGAAAGAGAGTTTAGGTGCATTTGAGTGGAAAACAGTGTTAGTTGTTGACGCGTCGCGGAGTATCAGCTGTTTTTAACGAGACGATACGGAGCAGCTCAGAATTCTAAATAAAGGAGGGAAAAAAGTATAAAAATGTCTTTGTAAAGCTCAGTGCAGGTGTGCTGATCACCGTGCTTTAAGAGGTGAGGACGAGTCGAGCAGCTGCAAAAAAAACGCGGATGAAAAGCTCACAGCTCACTTAAAGTGGGACGTTCAGTCGAACCCTGACCCCCTGCCCACGGACCAAGTTTAATGCTGCTATCGACCCACAATGAAAAATAATAGTAACGCACAGTGACATGGAGAAGTAACTTTAATCTGATTACTGATTTGGAAAGATTAACGCGTTAGATTATTCGTTACTAAAAAAAGTGGTCAGATTAGAGTAACGCTACTAAGTAACGCGTTACCGGCATCACTGTTGGTGAATAATAAAAGTTCAACTCAATACTTTGTAACATAATCTTTGTTGGCAATGACAGAGATCAAACGTTTCCTGTAAGTCTTCACCAGGTTTGCACATACTGTAGCTGGTATTTTGGCCCATTCCTCCATGCAGATATCCTCTAGAGCAGTGATGTTTTGGGGCTGTCGCTGGGCAACATGGACTTTCAACTCCCTCAACAAATTTTCTATGGGGTTGAAGTCTGGAGACTGGCTTGGCCACTCTAGGACCTTGAAATGCTTTTTATGGAGCCACTCCTTCGTTGCCTGAGCGGTGTGTTTGGGATCATTGTCATGCTGGAAGACCCAGCCATGTTGCATCTTCAATGCTCTCACTGAAGGAAGGAGGTTTTGGCTTAAAATCTCATGATACATGGCCCCGTTCATTCTTCCCTTAACACAGATCAGTCGTCCTGTCCCCTTTGCAGAAAAACAGCCCCAAAGCATGACATCCCCATGCTTCACAGGAGGTATGGTGTTCTTGGAATGCAACTCAGCATTCTTCTTCCTCCAAACACAACGAGTTGAGTTTTAACCAAAATGTTCTATTTTGGTTTCATTCGACCACATGATATTCTCCCAATCCTCTTCTGGATCATCCATATGCTCTCTGGCAAACTTGAAACGGGCCTGGAAATGTACTGGCTTAAGCAGGGGAACATGCCTGGCACTACAGGATTTGAGTCCCTCTCTGCGTAGTGTGTAGCTTTTGTTACTTTGGTCCCAGCTCTCTGCAGGTCATTCATCAGGTCCCTCCGTGTAGTTCTGGGATTTTTGCTCACCGTTTTCATAAAATATCATATATCTTATATATTATATTCCAATTCTAAGGTGAAACTATGCTAGTATCCAAAGTATATCTAAATATCTAAAAAGGAAGAGTAAAATAGAAGAGTAGAGCCACTTAGGTACCTAGTCTTGAGAACCAGGGATGGTAGGTTGAATAACTTTTTTATCCCATGGGAACTCTCCCTGCCCACCCAAGCGGCTCAAAAAAAAGGATATATCTTGATCATTTTGACCCCACGGGATGAAATCTTGCGTGGAGCCCCAGATCAAGGGAAATTTTCAATGGTCTTGTATGCCTTCCATTTTCTTACAATTGCTCCGACAGTTAATTTATTCACACCAACCTGCTTGACTATTGTAGATTCACTCTTCCTAGCCTGGTGCAGGTCTACAATTTTCTTCCTGGTGTCCTTCGACAGCTCTTTGGTCTTGGCCCTGGTTGAGCTTGGAGTCTGACTGTTTGAGGCTGTGGAAAGGTGTCTTTTATACAGATAACGAGTTTCAACAGATGCCACTGATACAGGTAACAGGTGGAGGACAGAAGAGCTTCTTAAAGAAGAAATTACAGGTCTGTGAGAGCCAGAAATTTTGCTTGTTTGTGGGTGACCAAATACTTATTTTCCACCATAATTGACAAATAAATTCTTAAAAAATCCTACAATGTGATTTCCTGGATTTTTTTTTTTCTCATTTTGTCTCTCATAGTTGAAGTGTACCTATGATGAAAATTACAGACCTCTCTCATCTTTCTAAGTAGGAGAACATGCACAGTCAGGGACTGACTAAATACTTTTTGGCCCCACTGTAAGACCATACAAAATCCTGGTTGCTGTACTTATGCTCAGCAATGCCACTATCGACAAAGAAAAATGAAGGTCCAAGTCCTAAGAGTTCTGGTGTTTCCATTCAGGTTGTAAGACTTGTACTCTAACTCAGTGGTCCCCATTACCAGTCTTCAGGGATCTCTAACCTGCATGTCTTCTGTTTCTGTCTGCTCTACCCACTCAGACTCAGTCAGGAGTCTGTTGACTCTTGACTGACTGACTGACTCTTTCTGCTCTGCTAAAAGCTGAGCAGAAAGAGTGGAAGCTTTACCTGTTTGAGGCTACTGAGGAGGGCGATTAGGAACCACTGCTTTACCCAGTGGCCTAGGGTGCAGAATGCTGAAGAGCTGACTGATGCCTGTGGTAAACGCTGGTGTCAATGAATGAGTCGCTGTGACTCTTTCAACTTTTAAGGTAATTTTTTTGTTTGGGACAAGGCGCTGGCATCCTGAGAAATGCACCCGGAGCAGACAAGCACAGAGAGACAAGCACAAAACACCGTGCTGTACCAACCCGGACCACTCGATGGAAACAGGGCTTTTGGTTGTCACTGGAACGAGTGTCTCAAATGAGCATGTAATTAGGAAGACTCAGCTAAACAGGAACACTTGCATTGTGAGGAAATACCAGCAATGGTTCCATGGCCATGTGGCATACTTCCATGAGCATAACTGAACTACCAGAGTCAGTGCCAAGGTTCTAGCCACAGTGGGCGGCCCAGTACTGCAAATTTCCACCCGGCTCTCGGGTTCAAATTGGCTGTGCCACCCAGCACAGAATTTCTGAAAAATGAACTGAAATGTTGCTGAAAATGTACCAGTTCCATTGTATTTCAATCTTATAGAGTCATAGTTTTTGCAATTTTAAACCAATAATTAAAGTAATAAGAAATATATTTCTCATTTTCTTCATATCATATCACAGACAGCAGAAATCAGAGAGTCAGAGAGCGCATTCTGTGGCCACAGAGCTGTGAAGAGCAGCAGCTGAAAACAGCATCTCTGCTCTGAGGTGAAGAAAAAAAAAATACCCTGCCATGAAAATTCTACATTAAATAATCCAGAAGTTCTTCTGTGTCCATATGTAATGATATATTCAGAAATTTACATCTTATTTTACAGTTGAAAGGCTTCGTGTTTCCAAAAAGCTCTGAGTTTGAAAACAGCAGATGGTGTGATCAGAGAGAGAGAGAGAGAGAGAGAGAGAGCGGAGGAGGAGGGGTGGAGAGGAGGAGGGGCACAGTGTCAGTGAAAGAGGAAAGTGGAAAACTGATTCACAAATTTTTCATTTACAAGAGCAGTTTTGTCAAATCGGTCCAGGTTCAGCTCTTGTTCAAACAAGGCAATCAGGTGTTACATTGTTTAAAAAGAAACGCCATACAATCCCCTCAAAAATGTTGAAAAGAAAAAAGAAAAAACAAAACTGTCAGGATAACAGAAAAACTGCATGATTCACAGGATTGTGTGCCATTTTTGAAGAGAGTAAATGCTATGTCCATTAAATATGAATGTGTTTTTAACATTTTCAACATTATTTAATTTCTTAACTTAGACTTTGACAGAAACATGCAAAAGAACTTTGATCTTACAAATATTACAACATAAACGTAATTTTTTTGTTGTTGTTTTTGTTTAGTATTCATGCTTTCAATGCATCTAAAATCACTCAAAATTAGTTAAATAGGGCTTGCCAATATTGTTTTAGAGGTATAAAACCCCTATAGCTTTTTTTTGGGGGGGGGGGGGGGGGGGGCTATGAGACTCTGGCTGGTTGTATAGTGTGACGTGGCACAGATTAAGCAGCACATAACCAGCTCCAAGATCTAACTAGAAATATAGGCCGTGTGTGGAAAGCTAATTTGATGTGGTTTTGATACCTTGTTTTTCGTTTAAATAAGAACATTTAGTCAGACCATTGTGTATATGCTCTACTGTGTCACAATTCAGATGTATACCAGATATTTCATGTGCTCATTTAACATGTAAGCATACTGACCAGCATGGATGTAGAGAGGCACAGTCTCCAAAATAACATGAGGCAGAGTGACTGTAGTCTGGATCAGAGGACTATCTGCACCGCCGGACTCCCTGTCAACAGAGTTACACAAGAGGCTGCACTGAAGACATCAACAAGCCATCAACCCTCACAGAAAGGACATGCAACACCAATGCAGACCTACGTATGCCCATAAGAAGTGTCATTGTCTTGCTACAATGTGTACTACACGTATTCATATACTTGTGACACTTGAAATAATATACAATTATAGACTTTTGATGAGGTGTACCCGTGAAGTCCTCAGTGAACCCCATTCTGACCAGGTCCGCATAATCACGGGTACACCAAAATCAAAAGTCTATAACTGCTTTATTATATGGTAAACAAGAAAATTGGGAGTTTGTCAAACATACTAAAACTGAAAAATTAATCTCAAGTTTCAACTCTTTATTATTACTGTCATACTGCACCAACTGACATCCCATCGATCGACTGGAGATGCCTGTTAAGTCCGTGACGAAGAGTCATCAGGCTTGTTTTCTTATAAAGTTCGCCATTCGACTGTCTAGCTTCCGCATAAAATTGACCGAGTACTCCATCAAGCATCCGTCTGTCATAAGTTTCAAAGTTGGGCGCATGTCCCTTTTCAGTGACGTTCTTGCAAAACAGGTTGGCTGCTGACTGTGTATTTCTGCGGGTGTTCTTCGCATCTTTTTTGTGTAACATTCATTTTAAGTCAGTGTCGCTAACAGACGCAAATCTGTCTTCTGCCATCTTGTCAACAAACTGACAGCCAAAGTAGGCGTATCACGATATCTGATTGGTCGTTATTGATAGAAGGCGTTGCTTGATTAGCTAGTGCTACGCTGCACGCGAAGTGTACTCGTTTCACACGCGCAGTCAACTCGGCATGTGGTACAGCTCAGAAAGTGGTGAATGGGCCAATCAGAAGTTCGCAAAATCCCATTACCATATAATAACAGACAGTATGACACAAAACATATTTTCAGATTACAGTGTATACACAAAATACATGAGCAGAGTATTTCCTGTATGTTAGTTGTTAGCTATTAAAATAAGACACCACAACCAAAACAGTGAACTCTTCTGTGATGCTAATCACTGATCACAGTCCACGGATACATGACAATGAAACTAAATCACAACAGTATCAATATTAAAAGTGAGTATGATTTTACCCAATCTGTACGGAAATATACCGTATTGTGTGTGTGTGTGTGCGCGTGTACCGTCTCCATGATATTCGGTACTGTCCTGTAGCCATGGTGTTACAGCTGTTGCTCAGTGGAGGACATCGGAGACAGAAACACTCACTGGCACACTCACCTGTCTGAAGAACCACTACACACACACACACACACACACACACACACACACACACACACACACACACACACACACACACACACACACACACACACAAAAGCACAGCTTTTACAGTGCTGTTTAGATGATTGTAAGCACGTAGTTGTAAGATCACACATCATTAGTCATAAAGCTGCACTCTTGTGTCTGTGGTTAAGTCCAGAGGTCTTGTGGTACTTGAACGCAGCATCACGCTGTAGTTTTGACTTCCTGGATTATCTAGTTGAGGCTGACACTGCAATAAGACGTATTACACACCTGAATTGCTCGTGGCTGTTCAGCTCTGACCTGTGGGAAATAAATGTCTGGCCCTCACAAAACAACAGATTAACTCTGCCCACAGTCCCCGTTTAACAAAGCTCACCGCCATCCTCTACGCCAGCAGCCAAATCGTAGCTACAAACACGACGCAGACAAACCGTGTCCTCTGTAACATTCTGCAGACTGTCAGAGCAGACAGATACCTTGTTCTATTTGTGACTGAAGCTGTGGTGTGTTGTTCGTCATGGAAACCAGCTGCAGCGAGGACGACGCCAGCAGGAGAGGCCAGGGAGAGGACGAGAGGATGTCTGTCATCAAGAGGAAGGGGATGTCCACTGCTACACGGTCCAACGGCTCAAACTTCACATCATCACACGCAGAAAGTTAACAATTACTATCTCAAACAAACAAACACTCATGTGGAGGAACAGCTGATACAGGTGCAAAGTTTTACACATAGCTAAGTCCATAAATATTTGGACACTGATAATGATTTTATTTTAGGTGTCTGGTACAGCATGCTTGAGTTAAAGGCACAAACATTAGCTCATAATCCAGTGTTTACTATTTACATATACAGCTGAAGATAATGTGACCTTTATTGGGTGTGTCAGGTTGGACAGAAATATCACCGGGACAGTGCAACCAGGACAGTTTGGAGACAAAGTGAGAGAGGTGAGATGGTATATTTGAGAAGGTTTGGTTATGCAGAAAGGAAGGATACTGGGCAAGCTGGGAGAAGGATGCTGAGGATGGAATCCTTTTAATCCTTGAATTAAAGCAAGACATCTGCATTATAAACATATCTTGACTGTTTCAGATGGTGGTGGTGTACAGTGACAAAATGACAAATGGTGTCTCACTGCCCCCACAGTTACGGACCAGACTGTACTCTGAGCTAAACAAACTTTTCCTCAACTTTAGAGGAAGACATAAGTCGACTTTCACAGTGCCTCATTTCCTTGTCCAGTGCTTTCTTCATCTCCGGCAGCAACACTTTGCAGTCAGAAATGATCATGCACTTTGATATCAGGATGGGGCTGATCTGATCGAATATCGGCATCAGCTTCTGATACAAACATAATTCACGCATCAGAAATTTCCGATACAACCTGCAGCATTTTATGATACAGGAGAGGAGCCACGTCTGTGAAACTTCTAAAGTGCTGCTTTCTCTCTGCTCTGTTTGCTGTTGAGCATGAGAATTGGGGGGGGAGCTGAACCGAAGCCTCTGTTTGAGAGAGGTCTCTTCCACAGTTAAGGAGCAGGGTTCTAGCCACGGTGGGCAGAAAATTTTCACCCGGCTCTTGGGTTCAAATTCAGGTATTGGGATCAGATCAGAAGGGAAAATATGTGGATCGGTGCATCCCTACTTTGATACAAGCTAAAAACTGTCACTCTGGTCCACCAGGCTCAGGACTGAGAAGCTTTGCTGCAGTTAAATCATGTGCATCAGCTACATACCTTATTGGACACAAACTTGATGGATACTTCAAATGGGACCACCGTCTCTATAGTGACCGTCTCATCCTGAGTGACGAGAAAAACAGTTTTAAACCAGTAAGCTCTTTACAATCAATTTTTAAAAAGAGCAACATCAAAGCTTTGTTAAGGAGTGCTACCTTATGACACCTGCACATAATCTGTCGACCTTCCACAGTGGTGTTCATGCTGTAGGCCACATGGAACAGGAAGACCCTTGGACCAGTTGACATACACCTCACATAAATGCATCTCTCCAGCTGGAGACAAACATAGGATGGACTTTTAACTCCATGAAGCTAAAGATGCAGGCTCATTAAATTCAAATCTTCAAGTTTTCATTTCTGTTACAAAACACAAAATTCAAAGACTATGACAGTGGAGACCGTGTGTCCACTCTGACAGCTGAGACCGTGTGTCCACTCTGACAGCTGAGAGCGTGTGTCCAGTCTGACAGCGGAGACTGTGTGTCCACTCTGGCAGTGGAGACTGTGCGCCTTTGCTCAGTACTTTGCTGATGCACCTTTGGCAGCAATTACAGCCTACAGCCTCAGGTTTCATCTCAATAATGTACTTTGATTTTGATGCGACTCTGGTTTTTTCTGTTTCCCGTTTCTTCAGCTTGGTAAAAACTTTGTAAAAACCTTGTAACTGTTAGAATGCCTGAAGCAGTGGGCCACCCCTCTGAGTCTGGTCTGCTTGAAGTTTCTTCCTCAACATCATCAGAGGGAGTTTTTCCTTACGACGATGAGTAAGGTTACACCTTACTCATCTGAATCGCCTTGAGGCAGCTTTCTTGTGATTTGACACTGTATAAATAAATAAAATTGAATTGAATATGATGCCACTTGGTGCACCTATCTTTGGGCAGTTTTGTCCATTTCTCTTTGCAGCACCTCTCAAGCTCCATCAGGTTGGATGGTGAGCGTTGGTGCACAGCCATTTTCAGATCTCTCCAGAGATGTTCATTCAGATTCAGGTCTGGGCTCTGGCTGGACCACTCAAGGACATTCACAGAGTTGTCCTGAAGCCACTCCTTTGATATCTTGGCTGTGTGCTTAGGGTCATTGTCCTGCTGAAAGATGAACTGTCAGCCCAGTCTGAGGTCACATGCGCTCTGGATCAGGTTTCCATCCAGGATGTCTCTGTACATTGCTGCATTCATCTTTCCCTCAATCCTGACTAGTCTCCCAGTTCCTGTTGCTGAAAAACATTCCCACAGCATGATGCTGCCACCACCATGCTTCACTGTAGCAATGGTGCCTGGTTTCCTCCAAACATGATGCCTGATATTCACGCCAAAGAGTTCAATCTTTGTCTCATCAGACCAGAGGATTTTGTTTCTCATGGTCTGAGAGTCCTTCAGGTGCCTTTTGTCAAACTCCACACTGGTTGCCATGTGCCTTTTACTAATGAGTGGCTTCTCTCCAGCCACTCTACCATACAGGCCTGATTGGTGGATTGCTGCAGAGATGGTTGTCGTTCTGGATAGTTCTCCTCTCTGCACAGAGGAATGCTGGAGCTCTGACAGACTGACCATCGGTTTCTTGTTCCCTTGCCTGACTAAGTCCCTCTTCCCTTGATCTCTCAGTTTAGACGGGCGGTCAGCTCTAAGAAGAGTCCTGGTGGATCCAAGCGTCTTCCATTTACAGATGATGGAGGCCACTGTGCTCATTGGGACCTTCAAAGCAGCAGAAATGTTTCTGTACCCTTCCGCAGATTTGTGCCTCGAGACAATCCTGTCTCTGAGGTCTACAGAAAATTCCTTTGTATTTCATGTTTTGTGTGGTCAGCTTCATTTAATTTAATATACATCCATTCCTGCATTTAAGGCTGCACCACATTCCAAAAAAGGTGAGACGGGAAATTTAGGGCTCGTAAAGAGGTTAAAATGAATTAAAAAATAAAGTTATTTCATACAGGTGATTGTACATTTGATTTCATATTAAAGCAGTATCAATGAAAGAGTCTTTGAGGAATGAAGAAGGGCAGATGATCTTCAGTTTGTGGCTGTAACATAAAATGTGGAAAAAAGTGAAGTGCTATGAATACTTTCTGGATGCACTGGAATTCATAAAAGCACAAATTTCCATGTTCATTTGTCACATTTTTGTTTGTTTGTGACCAGGTGGGTTTAAAGATGAAATAATAATAATGAAACCTGCTGAAAAGACACACGAACATCTAGATAAAAATGCAGATTCAGCATTTGCTAAATTTCATCCCATTCACAGTCTTCTGTGGGTTCACCTCCATTAACATCCAGAAAACAGATCAAAGACGTCTTGGTGTAAGTGTGTGTAAACCTTTTCTCCAGGTTTCAGGTCGCCCAGAGGTACATCTAGGAGCAGAGCAGGTGCAGCATCATCACAAACTGTGGCACCATCCAGGGTCACATGGGTGGTCTGGCTGAGGTTAGCATCCTGACCTGGAGAACCAGATCCAAGATCACAACACACATACACGCACACACACACCCCAGCTCTGCAGTCAAACCCAAAATTATTTGGACAGTGACATTCATTGTTTGAGGGGTGCGGATTTCTGAACCATCCAACAGGGGGCAGTACAATAAGTGATGTGCTCTTTTCATGTGGATTCCTGAATAATGTTTAAAACATGAATGTATTTGAAACATTAAGTTTTTTCACTCCATATGAACTGATGACTTATTTCAACATCAACTGTTGAAAAGTCGAGATAATAGTTCTGAATACTTCTGTCTTGCTTTAGGAACCATGAAGTCAAGTTAAGAGGAGGACTATTACCACAAACGATGACTCCTCCCTGTACCTGGTTTGATGCCAGCTGTCAGTTTAACATCTTTGGCCACACCCTCTTCCTGTGATTGGACAGTGAGGCTGATGCAGTACATCTCGTTGTTGAGTGCAGGTGGTTGGTGGCTCAGCTGAACCGAGATCTTTGGCACTCTGGAGATGATCCTAAACAAAAAACAAACAAAAACCATGTAGACACGACAAACTGGAGACTGGGAATATCTTTACAAATATTACAAAATGTCTTTGTCCTGAACAGTTCAAAAACTTCCCATTGTTATGCTTGGCCCACTTCATCAACATGGCTGCAACTAATAAATCCAAAATCAAAAAACCATTCCACTCTGGAAGCATCCTGAAACCTCAGTATGGGACAGAAACTGGGAAACACGGAAATGTTCACAACTGGGCAATTTTCCATGACCAGCATGTGGACACTGCAATGGGGGATTTTCAAGTTGCGTCGCCATCTTGAAACTGAGACTTACGGTTAGTGTCTCGCTCGCGTGTTTCGCATCATTAGAAGCAGCTTGTTATGACGCCTCACGGAGCGGCTAACCCATTGGTTGTTAAGACGCCTCATGGAGCGGCTAACCAGTCCGTTGCTATGACATCTCCAGGAGCGGCTAACCGATCGGTTGTTATGACGCCTCACGGAGCGGCTAACCGATCTGAAGTTATGACGCCTCACGGAGCGGCTAACCAGTCCGTTGCTATGACATCTCCAGGAGCGGCTAACCAGTCCGTTGCTATGACATCTCCAGGAGCGGCTAACCGATCTGAAGTTATGACGCCTCACGGAGCGGCTAACCAGTCCGTTGCTATGACATCTCACGGAGCGGCTGACCGATGGGATGTTATGACGTCTCACGGAGCGGCTAACCCATCGGTTGTTAAGACGCCTCATGGAGCGGCTAACCAGTCCGTTGCTATGACATCTCATGGAGCGGCTGACCGATGGGATGTTATGACGTCTCACGGAGCGGCTAACCCATCGGTTGTTAAGACGCCTCATGGAGCGGCTAACCAGTCCGTTGCTATGACATCTCATGGAGCGGCTGACCGATCTGATGTTATGACGCCTCACGGAGCGGCTGACCGATCTGATGTTATGACGCCTCACGGAGCGGCTAACCGATCTGATGTTATGACGCCTCACGGAGCGGCTGACCGATCTGATGTTATGACGCCTCACGGAGCGGCTGACCGATCTGATGTTATGACGCCTCACGGAGCGGCTGACCGATCTGAAGTTATGACGCCTCACGGAGCGGCTAACCAGTCCGTTGCTATGACATCTCATGGAGCAGCTGACCGATCGGTTGTCATGACGCCTCATGGAGCGGCTAAATGATCTGATGTTATGACGCCTACGAGCAGCTAAGCGATCGGATGTTATGAAATCTCACAGAGCGGCTGACCGAACAAAGCTGGACGCTGGTTAACGATGTCTCCGGAAGTCAACTTAAGTTCAGATTTCTTGTTTCTTTCTGGCTTCAGTGTCCTTTGTTAGTTCCGTGTGACCGGGGCTTTACATTCGTTGCTAGGAAAGTTCAACGACCAAAATACCAACATTCTGCGCACAATTAAAATGTTTTCAGTTATTTGATTTCTTTGTGCGACTGACATCATTATTCAAGCATTCAAAAGGCTATTCCTACCTCCACACAACTCCAAACACACATGAGAAAGTTTCTTGTCATTCCTTGTTGAACGAAACTGCGTCTCCCTAACCGGACAGAGTTGTGACGTCACCACGCATGCACGTAGGTGCTGCTCTATTGCAACTTGAAAATCCCCCATTATAATATCATGATTTTAAGTCACTCAGAAAACAAGCCCATGAAGAACAAAACATGACCAGTCAAATGCACTGTGACGGTGCATTTTTTTCTTCAACCACTGTTAGTTTTCACGTTTAAAGTAGTTCATCAAAAGCACACGGTGAGCCTGAACATTCCCACCTGAGTGGCTCTGTTTATAATCAATTACAGGACACAGCGTTTCTGCTGTCAGCAGGCTGCTTCTGAAACAAGTCTGACATCACTTGTCTCAAAACGGCTCCAGAAACTGGTTCACAGTTTTCCTTACGACTGATGAACAGCAGGAGCTGCATTTCTGAACTTCTCAAAGTCCGTCTGTGGCTGCAATAAAAACCTGCACGTGTTCCTTACATGGTACTATGCTGCACCATTATGGTGTCCCAGTCCACATCCTGACGCATGTCCATGGACCGCCCCCATCGCCGCGAGGAGCGGTTCGCCTGCAGTGCTTCGTGGGTAGAGGCAGCATCTCCACCTGCCCCCCTCCAACTTAAAAATACACATCGTCCTCTGTCACTGCCCAGCATCACCTCGATCCCTGTAATCTGAACACACACACACACACAGTCAGCCTCCGCCTCACCCTACACACACACACACACACACACACACACACACACACACACACACACACACACACACACACCTCTATCTTCTTGCCAACATCTTCCGCCTTTGCTACAAAGCTGAAGTTGGAGTGCCTGATTTTCCCCGGCAACAAGCTCATACTCTCTTTGTCTGACGGATCCACACACCACTGGTTGTACTCCTAAACAAACACACACACACAATACTGATGACACGTGTTGAAGAACCTGTGGTGGGTCAGCGGAGGAGAACGTTCAGCAGTCATGACATCATGAACATCACTGACATCGAGCAAAAGGATTAAGTGTAAAAACAAGAAGAGGGTTTTCCCAAATGACCGACAGGCTTCTGCGGCTGTGACGGAACAAACTGAGTCCAGTGCAACATTTACCTGTTGCGCCAACGGTCACAGCGTGATGACATCTTCCCTGAAGGAGGCCGACTGTGCCGGAACACAAGGGTTGGTGCTCTGCATGTTTTTAAAGTTTTTTTAAATTATGAAATAACTATCATCATAAAAGCATTTTAATATTTTTAACAGAATATTCACATTTGTTCTTTTATATTGTTTAATTAACAGGCAGCCACATGGTAGCTACAATTAGTTTAGTGGATGTCCCACCAATGGGTAGAGAGGTGGAGCATGGGAAAGGCCCCGCGTGACCTGGGTGGGACCAACACACCCACACCTCTTAATAATAAACACTAAACAAATGGGTTTAGTGTTTATTAAAGCATATTTTTGTGGACTTATATATATTGGACTTGTCTCACTGTGGCTACTGTGGAGCGGTGCTAACATCAGCTAAGCTACAAAACACACTAGTGTCTCGAACATAAACTAAATTACACAAGAATTTCATTTGACAAGAAATTTAACCGCACAATAAGCCATATTATTAGATATTTGAAATAAAATGCTTAGAAAGCAGCATATCTTGCTCATGCTAATATTAGCACTGCTTTATGTGATGCTAGCAACATGATTTTGAAGACATGAAGGATTACATCCATTATGAATCACTGCTTTAAGACGCTCACCAACACAGTCTGAAAATGAACTTAACACTTTTAAATAAATACAAATTAAATTGTCTTCATGTGTTTTGGATTTATCTGCAAACTGCAAAACAGCTTTAGAGGTGCATGTCTGTGTGTGTGTCTGTCAACACATTACAGAACATGAATCAATAAAATAAAAAAATAATCAAAAACCTACATAAATACCTTCAGACAATAAGAAAACAAGTTTGTCAGTTTTAGCAGGATCATCTGTTGTGTGGGCCGCTGAAGAGGAGGTACTGCTGGCCCACCACCACCAGATGGCGCCCTGCTTGAAGTGCGGGCTTCAAGCAGGAGAGGGCGTCATAGCAACCAGAAGTGACAGCTGTTACTCGTCATCAGCATCAGCTGTCACTCATCCACATCACCACCACCTTAAAGGCCGGACTGCAACTCCACCTCCCCGCCAAGAAATCAGCTACCTTGGAGGTAATTCTCTGCTGTATCTATAACGAATAATGGTCTGATCTCATTTGCAGCCGTTTTCCTGTGACGGTGTCCTTATCTGTTGTATTGGCGTTCGGTGTGGACTGCGACGGCTTCGCTTCACACCCCAACCAGATAAGTGATTAGACAGGAGCTGCACGAGTGTGTGATTGGAGGTGGAGGTGCTCCCTCCCAAAAGAACACAGACTGTGGGATTACTGAGTGTGCGTACCCACACTCACCTGTGCTGTTTCTGTTCTCTGCCAGCAGTACCAGGTCTGACAGCTGGAGACGGTGACCACCTGGGGACCCAGGACTTGGCGGCTCCGGTGTTCTTCACATCCGTTGGCGGTGAGGGCCGTGTGGGATCCGGCTCGGTTCTGGACGGGCGTCTCCTATCCTCAAGCCTGCCCACACGTCACCCAACGTGTAATTGACTGTAGTTCCACAGTGATTGTTGTCTGTATTCCGTTGTGCACAATTTACAACATTAAATTGTTACTTTTGGCTTATCCATTGTCCGTTCATTAACGCCCCCTGTTGTGGGTCCGTGTTCCTACACTTTCACAACAATCATCCATCACTTCAGAAAGACTGATCTTATACACACGTCGACTCACAACTGAACCTCGAGCTGTGCTACGACGGGAAAACCTGCTTAATTTTTTCAAAACGTAAGTGACAGAATCGAGCAGCTACTGCATTTAACATGACGTATCAAACCTTTTCTAATGAAGATAAATCTATGTATAAGGCAAGTGTTGGTTGGTTGGAACACGTATCAATACTCATGGGCGTAGAAAAAATTCAAGCATACTGTGGAATCAGTGCATCGTAGTGGGATTTATGCTCTAAATAAGCCACGGCAGTGACAGAATGCATACACCCACCAACAAAAAACATTATCACTCTGGAAGTACAGGGTGGAGAAAAAAAAAGCTTATTTAAAGGTTGTACATAAGAGCTCTCTGAGTGCTGTATTTGTCATTGAAGTCTGCAAATTTAGCCAGTGAAATATTTAATGACCATGTATTGATTATCAGCTTATTTATTCTTCAGCCGGGAGAAGCTGGGTGCCTCTACTAGTACTTTATCAGCAGTTGTAACTCGTATAAGCACAGCCTTTCTGAGTTTTTATAATTACGTTTCCTGCAAAAAAACAAATGGAACCACCACATGACGAGGACATTTACTCAGCTTTCTCACTTTGTAATTGACAGAAGATACCAAAACAACAACAACAACAATACCAAAACTGAATGGTAAGGGAAAAAATATTGAATCATCTTAAAATTAGCCTTTTTAAACAAATACTGCACATAAATCTAAAAATGCCAATGGGTGGCCCCAACATGACAGCTGTAAACGAGATCAATGGTAAAGATGACACAGTGTAGATTGAAAATAAGAAAATACACAACAAAACAAACAAACAAACAGGAGATACTGTTTGTGACAGAACACAAAGATCAGCTGAAAGAAATGGGATTTATATTTGGTAAGGTCAAATGAAAACCAACATGAAGCGGGGTCTTCCATTGCTGATTCTGAGCCACAATTTGCATCCAGATGTCAAAATTAAGAAAAATTGGCCCAAATATTTGGACAGAATTCGTATTTCCAACTCTATATTTGCTTCCATGTTATTCCCACAGGTTTCTAAAAAACTAAAATATTTCTGTTAACGTCACATAACGTGACACATAACATGCTTTTCGTGACGTGGAGGAGGATCAGGACGAGGCGTCTGCTCAGAGACAAGAAGGTCCCAATTACTGCACATTATACCCACTGGACCACTTTCACCCACGTTTACATAAGTACAACTGGTCTGTACCAGTTAAATACAAATATTCACATTTTATGGATCATAATTTAACCCAACATTCCAATTTTATACCATGTTTAAAACTTTCCTGATTGTTCTACAACTCCATTTTTACTGCAGATTAAAGCTGTTTTCAAGCCCCAACCAGGGAGCTTCTTTTTTTTTTAACAACAACGTACAGAATCAGGTGCCAAAAACTGGCAGTGGCCCAAGACCAAAGCAAGCAACGTTAAAGTGGGCTAAAGAGAAGAGAATGACGACGTGTGGATGATTAAAGTGAAATTTAATGATAAATCATACAACCCCAATTCCAATGAAGTTGGGACATCATGTAAGATGTGAATAAAAAATAGAATACTGTCAGGAATTGAGTTTTGAGTCTTCATCACCCGCAGGAGCGGGGTTTTTCTTTGTTGAAAAGAAAGATAAAATGCTTTGTCCTTGCATAGATTATTGTGGGTTAAATGATATTACTGTGAAGAATCGCTACCCGTTACCTTTGATTTCATCTGTGTTTGAGTCACTAGAGGGCACCAATGTGTTTACGAAGTTGGATCTCCAGAATGTATATCAGTCAGAATTAAGCAAGGAGATGAGTGGAAGACAGCATTTAATACACCTACGGGGCATTATGAGTACCTGGTGATGCCATTTGGCCTTACTAATGCACCGGCTGTTTTCCAGAACCTTGTGAACGATGTCTTACATGAATATTTAAACAAATTCATCTTCGTTTACTTAGATGACATTCTGATTTTCTCGTCTGATCTTGAAATGTAAGGTCTGTGTTACGCACTTTGGTGATGAATGATTCGTACATAAAAGCCGAGAAATGTGAATTCCATAAAGCCATGTGTCTTTCCTGGGGTTCGTTATTACGGAAGGGAGGATCCAGATGGACCCGGATAAGGTAGCGGCAGTACGCGAGTGGGCGGTACCCAGCAGTGCAGAGGTTTCTGGGGTTTGCTAATTTCTACCGTGAATTCATCCGTAATTTCAGCTCGGTAGCCGCTCCACTTTACCATGTGACCTCATCTCTTTGAGCGTTCAAATGGAGTGTGATGAGGCATTCAGGGTCCTAAAACAACGCTTTATGGCAGCCCCGGTGCTGCTCCTTCCTGACCCCGCTCGGTAGTTTGTGGTCGAGGTCGATGCTTCTGATATTGGGGTGGGAGCTATTCTGTCACAGATGTGTCCCACTGACAGAAGGCTATACCCATGTGCCTTTCTGTCCCGTAAGTTAACTGCAGCAGAACGCAATTACAGTGGCGACCGGGAACTGCTGGAGGTTAAGATGGCCTTGGAGGAGTGGCGGCATTGGCTCGAGGGGGCACAGATGCCATTTTTAGTCTACAGCGATCATAAAAATTTGGCTTATTTACACACGGCTAAGCGCTTCAATGCCCACCAGGCCTGCTGGGTGATATTTTTCAGTCGCTTCGACTTTGTCATCACCTATCGACCTGGTTCTAAGAACGGTAATCCTGACGCGTTGTCTAGACAGTATGAAGGTTCTAATGCCCCAGTGGAGCCTGGTAATATCCTACCTCCATCTTGTTTTATCTCCGCCATCACATGGGAGACTCGGGTAAAGTCTGCATGTGTGAATGAATCTATTCCCGCCAAATGTCCTTCGGGGAAAGTCTTTGTCCCAGGAGCTCTCAGGGGGGAGGTCATTGATTGGAGGCAGAGCAGTCGATTTTCCTGTCATCCAGGAATTAAGAAAATCATGTTTGTTGTGCAGCAACAGTTTTGGTGGTTCGTATGGGGACTGATATTGCAAAGTTTTTAAATGCCTGTCAAGTTTGTGCCATGCACAAGTCCACCACACGACCTCCTGCTGGTATGTTGTTGCCTCTGTCAATTCCCAAACAGCCTTGGACTCATATTCCCGTGGACCTCGTCACTGGCCTTCCGCCATCTAATGGGCACATGGTAATTCTATCAGTAGTAGATCATTTGTCAAAGATGTGTCATTTTGTGCCTTTGTCTAAGTTGCCATCTGCTAAGGAACTCACTGAAATCATGCTTACTCATGTGTTCTGTCTTCATGGTTTCCCACAGGACATTGTTTCAGCCCAGGGTCCTCCAGGTTTCTGGATGGAGTTCTGCCGTCTCCTCTGGGCCACTTCCAGTCTCACATCAGAGTACAATCCTCAAGCTAACAGTCAGACTGAACGCTTTAATCCAGAATTGCAAAAGTGTCTTAGAATTTTATGTTCTCAACATCCTTCCACTTGGGCACCTCAGCTGTCATGGATTGAGTTAGCACATAATAGTCTCCCTTCTGCTTCATCTGGGTATTCACGGTTTCATGTGGTTTTTGGTCATCAACCATCTCTGTTTTCGCCTGTTAGTCTGCGTTCCCCGGTTCCCTCAGCCCTCAGTCTGATCGTTAGGTGCCAACAAACCTGGGAGAGGGCTCGTTGAGCCCTCAGTCGTTCTACAGTTTTGTATAAAGCCGCGGCTGTCCGCAAGCGGTCAATCGCTCCTGCCTATTCTGCAGGCCAAAAGGTTTGGTTGTCTATGCGCCACTTATCGCTTTGTGGGGTTCCACGAAAGTTAGCTCCCAGGTTTGTTGGTCCATTCCCCGTACCCAAGATTATCAATCCCGTTTCCGTTCATCTCCGGTTGCCCCCATCCATGCGCATTCATCCCACTTTTCATGTTAGCGATATCAAACCTTTCCAGTCTAGTTCTTTGGCCCTCCGGCCGTTCCCCACCTCCCGCCCGATGCGTGGATGGGGGCCTATTTTTTCTGTTCGGCGGCTGCTTGCTTTGCGCCATTGAGGCCGCAGATTCCAATATTTGGTTGACTGGGAGGGTTACGGTCCCGTGGAGTGGTCGTGGGTTCCGTCCCATTTTATTTTGGACCCCGATGTCATTCGTGATTTTCATTTGGCTCATCCTGCTGCTCCTGGGCCATTTGGGGTCGGCCCTTGGGGGGGGGGGTTCTGTCAGGAATTGAGTTTTGTTGTGTTGTGTTGTTCATGTTGTGTGTGATATCTGAGATTTATGAACGTCCTCTGCACATGGTGGGTTCTACTCAGAGAAGCCAGTATGAGAACTCGAGTCTGCAGTCGCACTGTCATGTCCTGGGAAGGAGGCGTGGTTGCCATTTTGGATCAGAGCAACTCAGTGGGCAGCGCGTGCACAGACGGTCAATGAGTCTCCTTAAGGAACAGGTGGAATATGCTGGAAAGCTATGCATGTTGACCATCCCACAAAAGGACATTCCTTCCATAAGTAAGTCGTTTTGGTTATTCTTGTTAGTTTGTCTGACATTTGGTCGATAAACTGGTGCATGTTGCTGCCATGCCTGTGAAGTGGAAAAATCACCTGGTCCGAGGACACGGATCATTAACTTTTCACTTATGTCTAGTTGATATTTTCCCGTTAGACCGATGTCTACTTAAAATACTTGTCGTTAGTGATTAAAACTGTTCAACAAGACTGATGAATTTTTCAATTTTGCGCATTAAATAACTGAGAGGCCGCTCACATATTACTATGACCCGAGCGCTGTGCCACTCAGTCACACCCACACACAGAGATGTGCACCTATCACTGACTTCAGGAATGAAACTTGGTCAGTAAAGGAAAATCATGTAAAAGTATGCAGTGTCCACACACAACAACAAACTGATTATTGGATTTTTACTGTAACAATCTGTGCATTTATAAACCACCTGGAATTGAATTTTAGTCAAAGCTGAATTAATTCAGGAGGATACAACAGTGTATTTACCATGTGAAATAAATTAATGCGGCCTGTGTGCACAGTCTGGATTTGATTATTGGATATGTACTGTAATCAAATGATTGCAGCTGGAACAGATCGGATCCGTGTGCACTTTCAACAGTAATATTTTACAATGTGTGGGTGTCAGGGTAAGTTTATACTTTACTTAGATAATATAATGTGAATTAATTTTACTGGCTCGACAGTCAGGTAAAAACGGTATTTTAACACGTATTTTGTGAGCTTTTTTCCGTGTGTGTTCACTCATGTATTCAAGGTCTGCATTGAAAAATGCACGTGAAAACATGTCACATCCGGGCACTTGGTCAATATTTTGCCCGGTTAGGAGGTGTCATGTCGCTCTCCATGAAAGGATATTGGCCATGAGTAGGCAGCATGCGGACTGCGGACTCAAGTTCTCATATTGGCCTCTATGGTTCTACTCCACTGCTTCTGTCCCAGTAGTCTGTGTGTACCTGGTTACTGAGGCTGACGGCAAGCTTGTTGAAGGTTACAGGGTGAGGACAGTCCGACCTGAGGAAAACCTGGAGCTGGATGGGCTGGTCCACATGGAAACTGGGAGACAGGAACTTGGCTTTACACTGGACTGGATTCAGAAAACCAAAGTCAAGAGAATGCAGTGAAAAGGAAAATCACAAAGGCATTTGAACATTTCTATCATGCAGCTTTTGCTTTATCTGAGGAGAAAACAACAGAAAACACTTCTGGGGTGTGAGGACAATCACACTGAGTGTAAATACAGAGTTCTTTTTACAGTGTGCTACTCCGTCCTAACAGGCTAGAAGTATCCTTGAGTCAGTGACACTTTGGACACGAAACGAGATCTATCAGAGCTGCTAACGGTGGAATAGCAGAAAGCTTGGAGAAGATGGCCATGGATGTACTGAAACTTATTTTGTTTAATGCTCCCATACACAAAAAATAAGTTGACAAAATGTTTGTCTGGGTGACCTAAAGTTATGGTTTGGTAATGGTATTCAATCCTGGTTTGCTCACAGACGTGGCAGTCTGAGTGTGCACGCTGTTGCCATGGCAGCAAAAGGACAACATATAGCTAAAAAAAAAAAAACAGACTGTATATAGAAAGCAAGGCCCGACAGCAGCGGTATAACAACAGTCATGAACACAACAGATACTGAACATGAGGGAAAGAAAGCAAGACAAACAGATCACTGAATTGTTAAATGTGGTTGTTTAAAGTCAGAGTACGTGACTACTAACTGAATGGGATGCAGTCTTGCATTTCTACAGTTAGCTCGTTGGAGCCGGCTAAAGCCACACGGTCATTCCACAGCGACCGTGCAGCACTGGCAGAAGCTGGCTCACACTCCGGCTCAGCATCCGGGGCCTCATTCTGGCAAGGAATTGACAGGAAAAAGGAAGATTAGGATAAGAACCACACTGTAAAATCAATACTCACAGACCATCATATTCACAATAATTCATAGGACAAGCAGACATTTGGGATTTCAAAGACACATTCTTTTTTTTTCCCCTGTCTGCATATATAGTAATGGTAAATGCCACACTGGCAGAAACATTTATGAACATTAATACACATATATGCAATTTATTCTCGCAAGACAGAAGGTATGTAGTGCGTGAGTGAATGTGGTGTGTGTGTGTGACACCCATCCGTCCTTCCCCATCAGCCTCCAACATCCTACTCAAAGCCAACCAACAACTTCTATCAGGACGGGCCGACCATCAAAACAACACAAAGACAGACAAGAACGAGAGACAAGTGGTGAAGACAATAACTGTGATATGAGACACCGAGGAGACGGGACCCCAACCATACGACATACCATGACAAACAACCACACATGAACTCTGCTCTCTTCCACAGCATGTCTTTTTCCTGATTCTCTCCCCTCAGCCCCAACCAGTCCCAGCAGAAGACTGCCCCTCACTGAGCCTGGTTCTGCTGGAGGTTTCTTCCTGTTAAAAGGGAGTTTTTCCTTCTCACTGTCGCCAAGTGCTTGCTTACAGGGGGTCGTTTTGACTGTTGGGGTTTTTCTGTAATTATTGTATGGCTTTTGCCTTACAATATAAAGCGCCTTGGGGCAATTGTTTGTTGTGATTTGGCGCTATATAAATAAAATTGATTTGATTTTGATTTGATGAACAAACAGCGACAGCAACAGTCTGTTGTCTAATTAGTGAGCATCCATACCCTAATCCAGAACGTTGTATTGTTAATCCCCCTAAGAGCACCCAAAAACCGAATTGTGGTGACGGCCACAAACACGCAACCATCCACACACAGAGACCCAGATCACAGCTAAATAACTGATCACTACTGTGGCTGGTGTGTTGGGCCAAGACAAGAGTACAGAACCTTACCATATGACATGGACCACTCCGGCATGTCAGAAGCCACGCGGCCGGCCGCGAGACACATTCAAAGACACATTCAATATGCATCTGAATATCACCCTAATCACGTGGTCTCAGGGCCAAACGTAGCTCAAATTTGGACAAAAATCCCCAAGAAACTGCTGGACGTGACAGTCAGCAGATACCTGGACACTGAGTTCTGTCCAGCTCAGGACTGAATCTGAATTTCTCCCAGTAAACACTGGAGTTTGTCAGGGATGGGTTCTGGCCCCTCATGGACCGGGTTCTTGATCAGGTTTTTTTTAAACCAGCTGCTTGGGTGCCTTTGCTGGTGAACAAAAGTTTACTGAACTTGACTTTGCAGATGATGCTGTGATCTCTGCAGAATCAATGGCTACCCTGATTGCAAGTTTTGAATTGTGAATCACCAGTTATACAGCTTTATGATGAAGTGGTACAGAGAAGGATTTCTTTTAAAAAAAACAACTTGAAAGTTCAGCGACAATTTGCCAGAAGGCACATCAGAGATGCAAGCCTCAATTTGATCTGTTTGGTTGGAAGATAATTCTTCTCTACTCTACGAAGCTATGAGTAGTGATGCAAAATTAAAAACGTGTCATTTCTCCAGTCGCAGCCACAGAAGCCTGTAACTTGCTTGGGGTTGTCTGGGTGTGTTGGTTACCTTCCTCACTCGTGGAAAGTCTCACACAGTCAGTTTCTGAAAACTGTCTGTTCCACACAGATTTATCATAGAGTGCCATACTGATAGTATTTCTTCATAACTGATGCAAATAAAGACCAAGACATATTCAGTGTCTTGGAAATGTTCATGTATCCATCCCCCGACTTGTCTGAAGAAGACAGGCTGTAAAAGTGATGGTTTGTATGTGTTATATTAAAGGGTGCACATACTTATTCACGCCATCATTTTGATGGATTTTTATTTCTTTTAATTCATAATGTAGAGATTACTTTTCACTGTGAGTTGAAAGGGCATAATTTTAGAAATTTTAATATAAATAGCCTGGATTTTTGTTATTTTTGATGTCCTAAAACAATTTCAAACATGTAAAAAGCTCAAGGGGACAATAATTTTTTCACAGCACTGTATATCAGCATGTTTCAACGTGTTCTTACACAAAACTTACCCATAACATAGGACACATATGCCAGCGTCTGGCAGCGTTTTTTATACGGCCAGCATATTCTGGTTAAATTACCAAGGTGTGATAGGGCCTTAACAAAGAAATGCGTGAGGCTTGATGTTTTACAGTATACACATTTACTACAACAAATATAACCAATAACCAACCATCATATGTCACAAGACTGTCCTGCTGCCTTCCTTTGGATTGGCAGTCACTGTGCTGCATTCCTCAACATTTGCATAAAGCAGAGTTTCTGTGTATTTTGGCTCCACCTAGCTGGTGGCATAGAAACCACTTGTCTCTTGCCACTGTAAAACACCCAATCTGACTGAAAATAAATGGCAGCTGGTCGCTTTGCCCCTGTCTGTTGTAGCTAATATGACCAATGGGTGCTGGGGTCCCAGCCATGCCTGACAGCACTGTGAACAATTCTGTCAGAATGCTCTCTGCTAGACAAATTACATAATGACTACTAGTAACATGCAAAATGTTTTTTGGCATTGTTCAAAATAACAGTTTTTATATCAGCAAAAATACTATTCATACCGATATGTTTGTGAAAGGCTTATAGGCTGATATTATTGGCCAACAGATATATCGGTCAGCTGTAATACATACAGACTACTTCACATGTGACTACAAAAAAAATTTATTTCAATCTGTCAATTTTTGAAGTGATGGCGATATATCAGCTACTGTACATGAAAATCAAACCACAGTGTGATGTCGGGCTTATCCCTTTTGACTCCCTGATCACCACGTGAGCGGAATCCACGTACTCACCATCAGGACTTTGAAGAGATTCTTTTCAATCCTCAACTTCTGCTCCTGCCTCAATGTTGAAGCTAGAAGATAAGATAGTAACATGTTTCTTTTCTGACACACATAGTTTAGTTCATGTATAAAGCGAACTTCAAAAAAACCTGTGTCTGTGTCTGTTTATACGTGGTTGGACAGACAAAGATTTCAGGCATATTGACACTCTACTCAAGTAAAGAGTGAGTCCGGAAAGCAGCCTTTTAATGTTAAACTGAGGATATTTGCATTCAAATTGGATGAAAGGTGATGAAACAGGAGAAACAAAAGTTCAGAATCAGAATCTAATTTATTGCCAAATAGTTAACTATTTGTAAATTCTCAAAAATAAAGGACACAAAAGACAAACTAAATGTGAGTTTGAAAGTTGCTTAGGTTTTAGAATGCGATCGCTGTTAAACAATCAGAAATAATGGTTTTGTTCTGAAAATCCTGAACATTAAGGCTCTGTGTCACGTTTACAGTGGACCTCCCTCAACCTGCACGTTTGCTCTCCTTTTCTGTCATTATATTCATATGGGGTAGCATTTGCTTTAATTTAAGATAACTGGGGGGGGGGGACATTATGGACATTATGTTTAAGCAACTTATAGCCTTGATTTCTTAGTAATGATGCACTGCAAACTAAAATTTTATAGGCTATTTTGCTGGTCTCATATGAGTATAGGAACCTGATTTTCACATGATATCAGCAAGAATTAAACTATTCAATTTATTATAGATTTCAATTTAAATTTCATACCGAGAAATTCCTCTAACTCAATCACATGGGGTGTGCAGCCAGAGTCGAAAGCCCAGCTAAATGAGTAGGGTTGTGTCAGGAAGGGCACCATGTGTAAATTTTACCAAACCAAAAATGCTGGTCACAAATCCCATGTAGAGAAAGAGAACAACAGATGCAGGGTTTGCTCTCAGCATGCTGATGGAAAAGTACCAGAAGGAGTTGGATTGTGTGTTGGTGGATTGAGAGGGTGCCAAGAGAAGAGTTGTGGCATTGTATGAGGAAGCATGGAGTGGCAGAGACATATGTGTGAGGGTGGTGCAGGACACGTATAAGGACAGTGTACCCGAGAGGAGGAGAATGAAAGTCAGTTGAGGCAAACCAGATTGCATGTGTGTGATTGAGGGCAGCCCAGCGATGAGCTGAAAAGAGAGTTACGTATGTAACTACAGTTCTATGAATTCTGGATGACCGCCAGACAGCAGTGCTTAGCACCTGGATTATTCCATGCACGCACGCGCAGAGGGCGAGTCTTATGCCAACAAAGTCATGTTAGTGGGCTTGACCTGGGTGACGTCAGCCAACAGTATATGTACGTCACCCGGCATTCACTCATTTGGAATCTATCACCTAGACTCAGAGTGACACCCAACTCTGGCGGTCATCCGGAATTCATAGAACCATAGTTACATTCGTAACACTTGTTCTATTTCATTCCTCCTGACTGCTAGAGGGCAGTGCTTAGCACCTGGATATCCTCATACTAACAAGGTCATGAGGAGTCTGCACTGACTAAACGTCAGTTGCAGTCGAAGAGACCGATAATACAGCCGTCGTCACAGGGCAAGGAGCAGCCACATTAATCATCCACCACTAGACCATCACCTCCCACCGCTGCGATAGTCTTTGGTTGGACAAGGTGCAGCGCTTCCTGTGCCCCCCATAGCAGACAAACAGAGCATCAGTTCTGCGGAAGTCAGCTATCAATTCAACATAATGTCTAAGTGCATGAACAGGGCACAACAGTCTAGAATTAGTTTCTGCACTAGATTGTGGGGCAAAAGGATTAGTGTATGTGCCAGACAGCCAAGGTAAGTGGCTAGTTAGCATGGAAAGCCAAACCGGTCTTTGGCAAAAAGGAAGGGTTCGGCCAAAGAGTAACACCTGACCCATCAGGATTCCAGCACACGCAGTTCTCAGCAATTGACAAGGCATGGATCATGCCAACATGCTTTGTGGATGAAATTGCAAGGAGGAATGCAGTCTTAATAGACAACCATCTGAGGTCACTGGCCCCCAGTGGTTCAAACGCTGAAGAGCATAAACCCTGTAGGACCAATGGAAGGTCCCAGGATGGCACACGTGCAACCCTTGGAGGGTTTAAAAAAATGGCATATCAGGGAGTGCGACCCTATTGAGCGTCTATCCACCATAATGTGTCGAACACAGACAGCAGTCACATAAACTTGAACTGTAGTGACAGAAAGATCGCTGTCAAACAATGTCTGAGGATAGCTAAGTAACACTGGCACAGGGCAACACTCTGGGTCTACACCCCGTGTGCTGCACCAATGGCTAAAAAGTGGTGTGGCTGTTTCAAGATACACAATAAGGAGGCACTTGAAGAAAAATGAGCTGCATGGTCGAGTTGCCAGAAGAAAGCCATTACTATGCAAATGCCACAAAGCATCTTACAATACACCAAACAGCACAGAGAACAAAGTCCTTTGGAGTGATGAGACCAAAATTGAACTTTTTGACAACAACCATAAACATACATTTGGACAAAAGTCAACAAAGCCTATGGTGAAAGGTGCACCCTTCCTACTGTGAAACATGGAGGTGGATCGCTGATGTTTCGGGGATGTGAGCTACAAAGGCACAGGAAACGTGGTCAAAATTGATAACGAGATGAATGTAGCATGTTAGCAGAAAATACTGGAGGAAAATTTGCACTCAGCCTGGAAGCTGCGCATGGGATGTACTTGGATGTTCCAACATGACAACGATCCAAAACACAAGGCGAAGTCAAACCTGTCACTGGCTACAACAGAGTAAAGTGAAGGTTCTGAAGTGGCCATCTCAGTCAGTATCATTGAGCCACTCTAGGTCGATCTCAAATGTGCAGTCCATGCAAGACAGCCCAGGAATTTACAGGAACTGGAGGCTTTTTGCCAAGACAAATGGGCAGCTTTACCATCAGAGTAAATAAAGAGCCTCATCCACAACTACCACAAAAGACTCCAAGCTGTCACTGATGTTAAAGGGGGCAATACAGGGTATTAAGAA
Source organism: Thalassophryne amazonica (assembly GCF_902500255.1). Lineage (NCBI taxonomy): Eukaryota > Metazoa > Chordata > Actinopteri > Batrachoidiformes > Batrachoididae > Thalassophryne > Thalassophryne amazonica. Next base: position 98,797,871 of record NC_047113.1, on the reverse strand, counting down.
CTGGGGTATGTAAACTTTTGATGAGGATCCTTTAGGGTAGTTTCTGTTGTCAATACGATTTATAAAGAGTAAACACAGTTGTTTGACAATAAATGGCTTCATACAACCACTAACCATGAGTGGAAAATGAGTTTTGTGTTATCATTCATAGTCTCTGAAAATGGCCAAAAAAATCAAAAATTCTTCCAGGGTATGTAAACTTTTGAGGACAACTGTATGATCAAAAATGTGATTCTGTTGAGTGAACCAACAGACTTTTATGCCTCAAGTTAATTTATACCTTAACGATCTTTACTTATACACAGCTATTTATTGTGTAAACGTGTAAAAAGCTTTGATTCCTTAAGTGTTTCATCCAGCAGCAGATTTGAAGATGAAAATAATCTTAATGACAAAGAGGAAGCAAATTTACTGAAGGTGTTATGTAGCGCAAAACAAGCTTTTAGCTGTCTTTTATATTTTCATGTGTTTAAAGTTTCATGTTAAACATCTCTAATGCCCCACCTCACCCAAACCCACTCAATGGCCCAGGATCACCACTGAATTCTCAAATAACATCAAGGGGAAATTGCTATGATTTATTTAATTCATTCAAAGCCTGATTTATGCTTCTGCAGCTCTGTAACTTCGTGTCATGCAGTGACGTGCGTGACAGTTTTAAAGTTCTCCGTCTCTGGATTATACTTTATTATGGACTAATTTGACCCTCAACAAGCTTTTCTTTCTACAATCATCACCTCAAATTCAAAGGTAACCTGTACAATTTCCTTTTTCCGACTCTGTGTTGTAAATTTGTGGACTTATCTGCCAAATGTATGTGATCCCGAAATGTGTGACCGTGGTGCTCACCTCTGCCAAGAAGCTCCATACAGTACATGAGGTAGTCTTTGACACTGGCCATCAGGTAGGCACAGCGCAGAGCAGTGGTCAGTATGGCCGTCAGGAGACCCCACCAACGCTCTGTGCGATAGTCACACATCACATAGTCCAACAGCCTGACAACACACAATGCAACAATTAATGCAGACACACACAGATTCTGTATGTTAATACTGAGGGGAAAAAAACCCCACAAATCTCTGCCAACCTGTGGAATTATTTAAACACACTTTACCTCAGGCTTTACTAAAACAGCAGCAGCTGAGACCTCATGAACAAAGCTTTACTGCAACCCACTAAGAAAAGAAATCCTTTACTGATTCCAGACACGAACCCCAACAACACACCAGCAAACAGACAGGTAGGAAAACATGACTAGACACACCCTAGGTCTAGAGGCTTGGAACAGAATTGAAAAGGACCAGTAGAACTTCCATCTACATCCAGACAAGCATTTACCCCCCAGTGAATATTTAGTTTGCTATGTCTGCTCCTCCCAGGTGCTCTTTACTTGCCTCTGTAGCCATGCCCACACACAGGTCCCCAGCAGCTCCCAGCAAAGTAAACAGGATGCTGGTATCAGTGTCAGTTCAACTGTGAGGGATGTGGACAAAAATCCTTTCTTGGCCTTTGGTCTCTGAGGGCAGGCTATGCCTGGAATGAACACTGTTCTCTCCTTCAGTCACCCTTTCCTGATACCTACATAAACAATCTGTGCATGACCTCCTGACCCCAGGTAAGGATTCAATCACCATTATCAGTAAAAACAAGTGCTGGGATAAAGAGAGCCTAGCCATAGATATAGACTAAGTAAGACCTGGGAGCAAGAGGCTACACTGGATCAGGAACGGCATTGTGAGTGCAAGTAAAGCTATCTCTGGAAGGAAATAACTACAGACCTAAAGCCCTGGTCCCACCAAATAATGAACAATGAATAATGAGCCATGTAGCATGTTTTTTGGAACAAGAGTAGGTATTCAACAATCGTGGGAGAATAGTGGCTCTGAGAGGCTCTTAGAGGCAGAATATTCGGCTACCGAGGTTCATCTCTGAGCGTGGCGCTAATTTCAAGAATTCCAAAATTTAGCAACAACCATGTGGGGCAGTTTGTGTGCGAGTTACTACGAGGACAAATGAGGATTTTAGAGGCATGTGCATGGTGAGGATGAGGCTGCTAAAAGTCCGTTATCCGAGCGCCTGGCAGCTATGAGGACCTGAGAGGCTATTTTGGAGAGACTCAGCCCTCTTGCGCACTACAATTCCACCGCTTGTGTGCCAGATGGTGTATATAAAATAATTATTTTGTAGCAGATTAATCCTTTTCTTTCAGAGCTTGGATGATGAAAACACCTCTAATTACTTCTAGAATCACAAAGAACCGTTTCATCCAGATCCCTTGTGTCCGTCTCTCCTGCTCCATGAAGTGGAGAACGTATTTTGGAACAGCTTAAAAGGTAACCATTTTTTATTGCAATAGCTTGGTAAAACAGTTGCATGTTCATTCCTTATTTATAAGCTGCTGTAATAGTATGTTTGTGATAGATTCAACATCTTGTTAATGGATCAGATGAGTTGTGCTCTGTGCGCACTGACGCAATGACTTGCGCTCAAGAAGAGCATTTATGCAAAACGCCAGCTCGCAAAAGAGTGATTTTGCAGTCAATAACGGACGAACACAAAGTTAAAAGTTGTATCACGGTGTCAAATGTGTGATAAAAGCCGCGGAAGAAATAAAGCCAGCGAGAAGGAGCGCTGAGGCGACTGTCCAAGAGCCTGTGGTTCAGTTCTTGCTGGTCTGGTGCATTTAATGACTCTGGAACACATTTGCACAGCAGCCTGACACATGGCGCACACCCGCCGGACTGTACTGGAGCATCTATTTTTGGACTGCGTTTAAAAAAAAATGTGACAACATCTTGAATGGATGCTGTGAATTGAAAACCCACACTTTAATGGGACCAAGAGTGGGAGGGCTGGAGGTTTGGACCAAACCCATGCCTAAACGTGCACCAATGTTGCGTTATCATGGCGCTACATGGATCATATGCGGCTTGACGTGGATCATATGCTGCAACAGGAGCCATTGGAGGCTGGATGGGGCTCAAACGACAAGTCAGTCGTGGTTCATTAGAGGGTGATACCTGCACATGTGAGGTACAGAGAGGAACACAGAGACTTATTCATAACGGATACGTGATAGATGAAAACGTGGCTCATTCTTCAAATGATCACTGACACATCCATGCGTGGCTTATTATTTATGGCTTATTATTCTGTGGGACAGAGGCTTAATGTGGACGTGACCCAAAGTTACTATGACCTGAGGCTCAATACACCTGATTTAAGACGCAGTATTCCAGAACGCAACCACAGTGACAGACCACATGCACGCTATTTTGGGTGGAGTACCAAGAGTGACTGTCAGGTGTGAAACGCTCACGATGACTTCACATTCTGAGCTGATCTGACCTGGGCTTTGACTTACTTGAGGGCTTTGGTGTAGTCCTGAGCATGGTAGTACTCCTCTCCCATCTGCACCACTAAGAAAAAGAGACCATCAAATGCACACAATGTGAGTGTTTGTTGAAACGTGCGAGTGAGCACACTGCTACTCACTGAGGTGACTCTTCATTCGAGGACACTTATACTTCTTAAACTGCGCAACAGCGTTGCTAAGGAGGGTGATGATCAGCTCCTGTGGGGCGCAAACCGAATTAACGAGTTTTAATACAACACAAACATGTAGAACCAAGAAGAGAGTCACAGCAACACAAAGGATCAACACGTGACGGAGATCCAAAGGAAGGGACACTGACCTATAGGGAGCAGCACACACACACACACACACACACAAATGAGTCAAAGCTCCTGTTCGTGTGAAAATAGAGCATGAACAGTTTAAGAGGTTACTGCCCTCATCAAACTATAATAAGTGCTGCTTCAGCACCTGTGACGGCATGACGGGGAGAAAACTCTGGTGCAGAAGATGAAACAAACAAACAAACACACACACACAAGCCATCACAGAAGTTCCGGTCAATTTAGTTTCCGATTCCACAAACCTGCATCTCTCTGGAAGTGGGAGGAAGGCGGCGACCCGGAGTGAACGCACACAAACTCCACACAGAAAGGACAGGTGGGAAGTGATCCCACAACCTTCTTGCTGGGAGGCAACAGTGATAACCACCATGCTGCAAGTTCCCCTTCATGTTTTTATTTCATTACTTTTCAAAATAATAATAAAAAAAAAAAAAGATTTTTTTCCATGTGGCTCTCATGGAGTATCTTCATGCTGCATTTACACGTAACGACGACAAGTCACAAATGCCACAAAGTACACATTCTTGGCCACTGATCACGAATGTGATGATTCGGGGCAGAGGCGTCAGGTGTCCTCAGGAACTGCTGCAACCTGTTACCACGCGTTACGATTAATGGCACGTGTTGCTGGAGAATTATCAGGAACCATTACGCACGGTCAAGAATAATGTTCCGTATTGTTGCGCGCTGTTGCACGTTATCGCACGTAACAGCGCATCGAACGAGGTAAATTGTCTCCAAACACATACCCATATTCATCCAACTGTTGCTAACAATTCAGATTGCTCCAGTTTTTCAAAAGAACTTTGTGACTGCATGCGTAGTTGGGCTCTGTGCCATGGAGTGGCGCAGAGAGAAAGAGGAGGACAGAGCCAGATGTGTGGCTTCATGCGGCTCTCGTCTCGCGCATGTGAGTCTCCTCTCGCTCCTCTGGTTCCTCTGGCTCAGACTCATCCTCCTGCTCATCGGTTACAACAGCAGGTCGAACACCTGCAGGAGCGTCCTGAGGAGCTTCAGCAGGAACTGTGGAACGACACTTGACTGACTTTGCGTCACTGTTCCTCTTCGGCGTACTGCATCAAACTGAATGCTGTGGAGCCGAGTTTAACTGTGCACACGTGACAGAAAACTGATTCGTCGTGGCGCGCAGTGAAATGTGACGCCGCGTTACAAGTCGTGTCAAAACTTGACAGTTTCCGTGTCACTTCGTAATAACGCGTGACAGTTTGGGCTCCAAGAACCATCACAGGAACCACTACGAACGTTGTCACGTTCTACTAAGGATCACTAATCATCAAGACGGATCAATACGCTCAGTTGCGACCTCCACGACGTGAGACGAAATGAGGGTGGTGTGTGACATTTGTGGAAGATGTTTTGACAAGCAAAAACATGCTCCACGAATATCAAGAATATCACGCACCAACACGCACTATTAAGAAACCTATTCAGATGCATTAAGTCCCATTAAGAATGTCAGGAATGTGTCACGAATGACAGAAAAATGACATTTGTAACATGTCTTGCTTATGTGTAAATGCACCATAAGTGCAGGTATTGAAAATGAGTAACATTGATGGGAGGCTGGTAGGTGTTTTACTTGTTAAAATATGTTCATCATCATGATTATTATTGCTATTTGCAACAATATCTTTAAAATATGTTTTTAAACCTGGGCCTTTACCCAAAAAGCCCTAAGGCGGAAAGCCCCCCTCTCCTTTCTGGCTACAGGCATGTAGCGTGCCTGTTAGCATGAGGAACACACAGACAATAAGATGAAAAAAAGGTCATGTATTCAAGAGGAGTTCACTGACTGGCCGGTAAGAAACATCACAAACATCGTCCATCAGAAACAGATTTGGTGCATGTTTGAAGCAGAATGTATATATTCTTTTAAAATGTACGTGGTGCAGGAAGGACTCATGCAGACGTGGACGTGAGCTCTGTCAGCACAGAGCTTATGAAGTGGAGACAGAACACAAACTGAGCCACGACTCGTGTTTAATATTTCCAGTAGCAATCAATTTAACAAAACGAATATATCGGGCCTGATTCTGATCGCTGTGGTTGGATCGGGACATCCGTTCAGATTTTTATCTGAGGCCATCAAATATGGTATTGTGAAGACTTTGCGTCCATCTGTCTGTCTGTGCTCAGCATAGGTCCAGTCCTATTACTGCCAGAGTCATTAAATTCACAGGGAACATTCTTGGGACACAGACCTTAGACAAGTTCAAAGTTAACCTTGACCTATTTTAAGAGGTTAAAATGTCACATTCTGTTTCAATCTGTTCCATTTTTTCTTTTGTTTTTTTTTTTTGAGAGGTGGGGATGACAGCCAATCGGAATAGGGCTGGTTCGTAATGTCAGTTGCAGAAACACCAGCAATCAGTGAATACAAACAAACACTGAGCCTCAGCGAAGAAGCATGGTCACGGCTGTGTGTCCATTAGATGTGTAACACTTACAGAATGTGGTACATCTCTCTCTTTAATCTGCAGGGCCACAATCCCCAACTTCTCTTTCTCTGAGTCTGGTGGATCAATACCTACAGATACAAACACAACAAAGTCACTCCAAAGGACAGTCCCCAAAACAAGACACAATGGGACATCAAACTGTCAGACTTTATCAGCTGTGTGTATGTGTGTGTGTGTGTATTCACATACTCTGATGTCCTTGTCTCCAGGCTCTCTGGCCATAGAAGTCCAGTCCTCCACTGGGTGTGTCCAGTGGGTCAGGGGTGAGATGACTCACTTCAACCTGGAACAAACAAAACAAAAACAGATGAGGAGACACTCAGTAACTGTTCTTGACCTTAAATATGAGTATTTAATGACACCATGGTGTTTTTTTTTTATATTTTTCCCCAGCAGCCAACAGAGTCATGAATGCATCTGCCAGTTTTCATTTCAACACCAACAACTGTAATGTAACAAGCCGTGAAATTTAGCCCACTTACTCAAGCGTGTCCACATACAGAGTGTGTGTGTACATATTATTTTATTCTTATTATATTTTGTTATTTAATTTTTATTTGTTTTTGTATTTTAATTTGAAGTGTTTTCACTTGCTTGTGTCATCCATGTATTTTAACGTATTTACAATTATATTATATACTTACATTGAATAAAATCATGCACACACGATTTTATATATAGATGATTTACCGCCCCCTACTGGAATGGCGTGTGAGTCCAGAATGTAAATATTAATGTCCATTGTTCAGTGTTGTGAGCTAATATATGTAGCTTCTCAAAAAATATTAATTGTAGCAACGTTCAGTTTTGGCGCTGTTCATCCTTCACCCAAAATACATAAACATGCCAAACAGCAAATGTCAGCTCTCTGCAGTTGCACACACACCTGTTTGTTTTTCTGTAATCCTGTAATCTGCTTTTTATTTGACAGAGACGGTGGAAGAAGGCATTAAAAGTACTACACTTCTACTTCAGTGGTACCAACATGAGACTTAACTTACTCATGGTAACAGGAACTTAAGACTTGACTAAAGTGACTAAACTAATTGAACTACAAAAACAATAACTAACAACATTGTTAAACTAACAAAAACCACAATAACATTTAAAACCTCCAAACCCAGAACTCCCATGGTGCATTGCAGTATAACATCCACTGTTTACTGGTTTGCTAAAATTGCTAATTTTTCCAAGAATCTTTGTCCTAAACACAGAGGCCACTTGGCTATTATAATATAGACTGAGGTGGATCCAGTCACACCGAAAACACCAGGTAAGTGTGTGAACTGTAACTAACAGGAATAGCATCATTAGTACGCACAGTGAGGAAAATAAGTATTTGAACACCCTGCGGTTTTGCAAGTTCTCCCACTTAGAAATCATGTCCCACATCAAATCAAGGCTACTGTACCAAATATTAACATTGATTTTCATAGGTGTTCAAATACTTATTTGCAGCAGTAACATACAAATAAATTATAAAAAAAATCATACATTGTGATTTCCAGATTTTTTTTTTTTTTTTTTTTAGATTATGTCTCTCACAGTGGACATGCACCTAAGATGAAAATTTCAGACCCCTCCATCATTTGTAAGTGGGAGAACTTGCAAAACCGCAGGGTGTTCAAATACTTATTTTCCTCACTGTAGGACAGTATTTTAGCGCTTTTAATAGATGTAGAGAGGAGTTTTCCACAGAGACAACAGGCGCAGCAGTGTATTTAGTGTTGTGGTACTTTTTGCAGTATTGGCACCTGACAGAGCTGCTGTGCCATCAGCTTTCTGTCCTGGCTGTAAATGGCAGCCTGCTGGTAATAGAAACCAGGATTCTGGGTCTGGATGGCCGTCAGACCCAACTTTATAGCTTCATCAAACAGCTCGCCAAATGATTGGAACCTAGAAACACACACACACACACACACACACACACACACACACACACACACACATACAGAGAATCAGATTGTAGCTGAGGGCGTTATATCCAGCCTGAGCGTTAGAGCACCTGATGGTGACAGTTACTGACAGAAGAGAGCTCCATTCCACCATTTTCACAACCATGTACCTTTTTTAAATGTGATCTACCCGGCTGCACTCATATGCACGTCCTTTACAGTACAGGAAGCAGATATTTTACAGAGGCACTCAACATTATCATTTATTCAGACTTTATTTAAAACATCCAGCAGTCTTGTTCCTTTGATTGACTCTGGCCAAATGTAAACCTTTCACACACTCGTGCACGTTAATCTTTCTTGTTAAACTGACTACACAGGGCAATATGATAGGATGTGACAGAACTATATCAAACCCCAGACTGGGGGTCGAACCCTAGTCTGGCCAGACAGTCACTGGTGGCCCTCAGGTAAGGTCCTTCATGCCCTAGTTGGTCCCGGTGTGTAGTGAGTGCCTTGCATGGCAGCACCCTGACATCAGTGTGTGAGTATGTCTGTGTGAATGTGAGGCATCATTGGAAAGTGGGCATGTGTTGTGGTTTGTTAATGACCCGGAGCTCAAACGTGCTGAGGCGGTTGCGCAGGTAAGAGAACACAGCTACTCTGGTTAGCTGTGTAGGCTAACAATTACCGACACGACCTCTCACATTTGCCTCGTCTTCCCTTCTCCACTGGGAACTGAAAAAACCTGCACTTTTCACGACTGCTTCGGTGATTGCAGCCAAAAACAAAACAGTATATAATTTTCACACGTCAAGTATACTGCGCAACATGAGCAGCTGTCCCCATAAGAGGTCAAATCCCGCGATATCACGCAGGATTCAAACAAGACTGTCCTGTCCTATTCACAATATGCTCCTCCCACAAGAACATTTAACCAATCCAACAACTCTTTTGAAGAACTGAAGAAGAAGCTGATGAAGATAAACATACGTATTAAAGGAACAGACACAAAGTGACTGGACCTTCTGGTGAACATGTTTGAAGGTGCAGGAATCTGTGAGGGTGAGTCAGCAGCTGAACAAGACATTCACATTCAACAGTAACTAACAACTAACATGAGACTCCAGAAACCTGCTCACGTCTCTGCTCTGAAAGAACATTTTACACCTCAGAACAAAAACAATTCTGCAAAGCACTTCTTTCTTAAAAGGAAAAGAAAACCCACTGATAAAATACAGCTGGGAAGATAGACTGTGCTATAAACTGACGATTGATGCGTATCAATGAAAATAAGGAGCTCTTACAACTGAAATATCCAGCTCGAAAGTTGGCATTTAAGCAGAATTCGATGATTTCATTGACACAATTTTAATCAATCAGAAAAAAACAAGATCCCTTGCAGCACTGCTGTGACGTAGCATGAGCACAGAAAGCTACAGGTGGAGAACATGCGATGATGTTAAAGTCCTCCTTTCCTCTCTTTCTCTTCTTCTCCCCTCTCTCTCTTCCTTGCACTCTCTCTCCTTGCTCTCACTGTCTCTCCCTCCATCTCTCTGTCACTGTTTTCCTGCTGAGCAAACATGAAGCCTTTCAACTGTAAAATAAACTAAATTCATCAGTGCTCACGGGAGTAACTGGGTAAACACTGAAGGATTTTGATGGTTTTGCCATTCAGCGGGGAGAAAGTGAATCTCTGTTCAGCTGTCCTCTTCAGCTGCGCTCTGAGCCACAGTGCCCCAAGCTGCAGCTGTGAAGCTGCTGATTTTTGTAACAATTCAGTTCATTTCTCGGAAAATCCGTGCTCTGCGGCACAGACCATTTGAACTCGAGACCCAGGTGGAAATTTGCCATTACTGGTGGATTAAAACACGTCTCTGGTGGGGTGCATGGAAGAAACAGCTCTCCTTCAGTGCAGAAACCTCCCTCCTCCCCCTCCTCTCCTCCCATGGGCTTGGGGTTGAGAAATTTCGATCTGCGAATTACATCTGTATTGGAATCCAATACAGATCCGGGATCCGGGATTTTGACTGCCGCTTACGTGCTTTGCCCCTTCTATACTGCAGGGCGACGCTGACAGAGTTGTGAACCTCTGTGCCCATGTGACATCACATATCGCTGTTATAGCAGCCAACATGGCCGCCTGCTGGTGGCTTTAGACCAACCATACAAAAACGCTCTTAACTTTAACATAAATGATCACACATGCCTACGACTTTTCATATGGACTTTCAATATCATAATCTACCAACCCAATCATAAATTATCAGTAGGTTTTATTTTCCTTTAAAAAGCATTTTCCCGCCGGTGCCAACAATATGGTTTTCCAGCCTGGAGTACATCACCTAAAGAACTGATCTGCACAGGAGGGAAACACACACAACTTGATGCTGTCGAGGTCAGTGAAGCACAAATCTATGAGATGTGTATTGAAGCAGTTCACTTCAGGGTGAAAGTGTGTTTGAGCGTGTTTGTGTCTCACTGTTTCGACATCCACGCCGCGTGCTCGAAGGCCAGCTCAGCACTGCCGATCTTCTTCTTGCACAGGTCAATGTGCTTCCTGAACTGGGCAATGGCATCCAGAGGAGTGTTATGCTGGAAACACAGTCGACAAATCTACACAGACAGACACAGAGACAGACAGACAGAGTGAGACACAGACCGAGTCAGAGTGAGACAGAGCCAAACAGAGACAGAGACCGAGTGAGATAGAGACAGAGTCAGTCAGAGACAGACAGAGACAGTCAGAGACAGACAGACACCGCCAGAGGCCGAGTGAGACAGAGCCAAACAGTGACAGAGCCCGAGTGATAGAGTAAAAAAAAAAACGGAGACCGAGTGAGACAGACACAGACAGAGACCGAGTGAGACAGACAGAGACATTTTGCACATGATTTTTCATAAATTTGCAAAAATCTAAAAAAAAAAAAAAAAAATCACATTGTCATTATGGGGTCTTATGTGTAGAATTTTTAGATAAAAAAATAAATAAATTTCATCATTTTTGGAATAAGGCTGTAACATAAAAATGTGCAAAAAGTGAAGCGCTGTGAATACTTTCCAGATGCACCGTATCAACATAAAAGTCAGACAATGGTCCCACCGCCTCACTCCTGGGCATTTAGTAGTAAATACTGCATGTTTCTGAGTACAATGGTAAGAATATTTGCAGGAGTTGAAAGGTGGAACATGGCCTTCAAACAGGCTGTGCTGCTGTTCTGACAATGAAATGTTGTATTGTGAAGCCGAATGAGGAGAATAGGAGTCATCAGCTGATACTGATGAGCTGTCTGTCACCGTGTTAACGCTAAACACTGATGACAACACTTAAAAACATTTAGAATATTTGTATGAAGTTTTTAAGACAAGCAGATGATCATAAAGCTGGCAGATTTGATGTAATCTGCTCAGTAACGTGTGTCTGTTTGTCCCTTCAGACACATATACAAACAAACAAAACTGTTTTTTAGAAGGTCCCAAAAACGTGCAGCTGTCAGTCCAAACAGCACCTCGTGCCTCCATGTGTGTTTGTCTCAGATACACATCAACCAACAATAACGGTCAGAAATCAAGCATCCACTGAAGCTGGTAGAACCGTACCTTATAGTTGATAAATCCAGCCATGGTTTTGATCTCCAGCATGTTGGTCTCGTGGGCTCTCAGCTCATGGATGAGACTGTACGCAGTCCTGTAGTATCTGTGGACACAAACACAGACAGCATGACCAAACAAAAGCATGCAGTTTGAGTACAAATGCAGCTTCAGTCTTTCAAAAACCTTTTACGCCTTTTCCCCCCAGAAACACTGACACAGTTGTGAGTTAGAGTTTTATGGTCAAGCAGAACATCAAAGGGTTTTCTTCAAAAGCAACAACAAAAAAGATTTAGTTCAAGTTTGCTGGATGTCACACAGGACACTCAAGCCTCGATCTGATCTGTTTTTTACATTGAAGTCCTCCTGTGTTCCACTGCACCATCACACCGTGACCGGCAGCACAACACACGAACAGTGTCCACTTTCTCCGATCATAGCCACAGAAGCCTGTAACTCCTTTAGAGTTTGTCGTACATGTTTTGGTAGCTTCCCTCACTTGTCTTCTTGCATGCTCACTCAGTTTTTGAGAGCTGTGTGTACCAAACATACTGACCATACAACACCGTACTGTTGGTATTTCTTCATGATTGATGGAAATGTTCTTCAGCTCAAGACTTGGACATGTTCACCCATCCATCCTGATTTGCCGGAAGAAAACTGGCTATACAAATGATGATTTAGTATAAAATCATCCAACTGTGCCAAGAATTATGTCGTGTACATTTCCTCTGTATTTTTAATTTCACTATTTTAAAGCATTTTGTTTTTTTGTTGTTCAATTTGGAATTTTATTAAATATTCTAATTAAATAAAAATGCAGAAGTTGCATTTATTTCTAAATATATTTAAAATTTTAATTTAACTTTTATTTAACCAGGTTAGTCCCATTGAGATCGAGACCTCTTTTACAAAGGAGACCTGGACAGTTATAAAGCTTCCAGTTCACCTAACCTGCATGTCTTTGGATGTGGAAGGAAGCTGGAGCACCCGGAGGAAACCCACACAAACACCGGGAGAACATGCAAAGTCCACACAGAAAGGTGGGAATTGAACCCATGACCTTCTTGTTGTGGGGCAAGAGTGCTAACTACTAATCCACTGTGCTGCCCTTAAAAATCAGGGCTCAACAATCTTGACCAGAAAAAGAAGTAAGTGTGCATCAGGCCCTGAGGCTGGTTGGTGTGTGTTCATCTCTGGGTTCCACAGTGTCAAGCGGACGAAAGTCTACAAGTTTAAGGAGTTTTAAGGTGGATTAATGTTTCAATGAAAACAAACTGGGGGTACAATCAAACTTTACTGTTGACCAAAAAAAAAAAAAAGTGTATATTTACACACACAGTTCAATATTAACCACCTCAGAATGACTCTGGACGTTCAGAGAGACTTCAAGTGACAAGCTCGAGTGTGACTCCGTAGAACTGGACTTACTTGAGAGCGTTCTGGGTGTCCTGTTTCAGCTCACTGAAGAAGGCGATTTTAAACTGATGTCTCACAAACAAAAGCTGGAATCAGCAGAAGACGAGGCAGAAAGAAAGAACAGTTCATTTAGGTTCATTTGATGCGACATTATTTATTTTTCAGACTGTCTGTCAGTAGACGGTGTAAATATCTGAAATATGGTGTGAGTGTCAGCTGCTGCCGTTTGGTTGTGAAATGTGGCCATTTGAAGACTGCCATTTCAGAAACATTCCACAAAGTTCTGCAAAAATATTCTTGAAGTTAGCAAGATAACAGCAAACTGCAAGTTAGTGGATGAGTGAGGTAAAACAAATCTCAACATCTGACATAGTTTGAAAAATGGTAAAACACGAGAAGCGTCCTGCAGCTGGTCTGGGCTCACCACAAATACGACTGATGCAAGTTGACAAAACTCAACTGCTGATAAATGGACTGCATTTATATACCGCTTTTCCATCCGCATCAGCCGTTCAAAGCGCTTTACAATAATGCCTCACATTCACCCCAATGTCAGGCTGCTGCCACACAAGCTGCTCACTACACACCGGGAGCAACTTGGGGATTAAGGACCTTGCCCAAGGGTCCTTAGTGATTTTCCAGTCAGGCTGGGATTTGAACCGAGGATCCTCTGGTGTCAAGCCCAACACTTAACCACTAGACCATCACCTCCCCTGCTGATCTTTAAACAAAACTGGAAGGTAGAGGTGGAGGAACCGGATGCACATTCTACACATTAGAATTTAAACAAGACTCTGAAAGAGAGAAATATTTATCACTGCTTGGCAAAAAAAGAAAGAATAAACCTTACAAAGTCAAGGTGTGGTAATAAACAGACTAACAGTTACTGCTGCACGCTTTCAAACACACAGTGTGAACATTATGTCAGAATCACAAGCAGCAGGATGACGACTTCTGTTATTGATCTTAACGGAATGCTTCATGACACTGAATGAAAAATAAAACATATGAAAGTGTGTGTGTATGTGTGTGTGTGTGTGTGTGGCAACTTTTTAACTCCACTATCAAGATGAGCAAAAATTCTCTCACAGAATAACGAGATTTTAAACCATGATACTTAATATGCAGCAGAAATTCAAATTGAGTTTATCTTATCAGTTTATTATTGTAATTATTTTCTTTGTATTTTTGCCTCCGCCCAACATTTTCGACCATTTGTTTGTCTGTTTGTGAACAGCCTGTAACCCACAATTTTTCATATATTTTTATGAATTTTGTTTTTACTGAAGATTCCTATTCTGATGGGCAAGAAGTGATTCAGTTTTCAAGGTCATAGGTCAGAGGTCAAAGTCAGGAAAAATCTTGGAAAATTAGAAAGATATTTAACAAATTTTCAAAAACTCTTAACTGTCAAAAAAAACCTAATTTCTTTCATATTTGACACCATTATGTTGGATGGTATCCTTTATCGACTGACAAAGTTTGATCCGGTGTCGCGGACCGAATGGTCCACCCTGCCTTCACTGCACATGCGTCATTAGCCTCCGTTCTCTGATTATCACCTCGTTTCTGCTTCAAACTGCACTCCAGTTATCATCTATCTCATCTCAGTGACAGGTATCTGAAACTTTTGTACAACACTCATTTCCACATAAATTCAGCATTATTTCATCATAAAAGATTTTGGAAGCAATCAGAGTGCCGCGGCTACACGAGCTGCTAGCTGATGCGTTCACTGCGCGTTGGTCATTTCAAAGCGTCACCAAGTATGGCCTGCTTAGAACTGATTTTTGAATGATTTAAGAGGTTTTACCTTGTCATCTAATGGTAAATAATCCCATTAATCGATTTGATCGCTTTGGGTGAAGAGACTCTGTCTCAGAGCTGAGAAATGACGCATGCGCAGTGAAGGCAGGCGGACCCATTTTTAGAGGCGCACCGTTCGGTCTGCAACACCAGATCTGATCTGGATTGTGGATTTGTCGACATTTAAATTTAACATTGAAAATCCCATTTAATGTATATTTTGCATCATATCTCAATCAAAAGTGCCTCAGACACACTCATTTTTCTGTTATGGATTTACCTACACCACCAAAATTGGATGGAGGTTCCAATTTTATGCCTTTTTGTCTGTCTGCCAGGTGTCAGTCAGAAACCAAGCACCAAAAAGCAATGACAAACTACATAGCAGACATAACCAATGTTCTGTGAAAATTATCTGAAAAAGAATTCAGAAACCCAAAAAGTAGAAAAAAAAAGTCTAACACCACAAAATACGCTGATTCAAGTGCATAATCTTAATACATACTCCTAACATTTTATCACTTTTAATTTCTTATGAAAAGCTAAATTAGAATGTTTATGAAATTCAGGACTTTAACCTTAAGTTAACAATTTGTGTAATTCTTCATTTTTCGTGTTGGTGGAGGTTATCGTTGTGTCAACGCGGTGCTCCAGTAACTAGTTGGGTTTCCATGTTTTTTTATGTAGGTTTATATTTCATGGTACATTTCATACCTATGGTGTGTATTTGCCATAGTTTTGAAAGTTTCCTATTTTGTGTAACTGTTTCTAGATGTTTTTTTTTCCTTTTAGACTTAGATGACTTTATTCATCCCACCAGGGGCAATTAATTTTAGCAGCTTGCATACTGGCACACAACACACAGTAACCACCCAATACACAAGATACATAGAAAATAAATTAGCCATAAAAAAATACCATGGGATACAGTGTCATCACAACAATTTGATATTAAAAAAAACCTACAAAGAGTTTAAAAGACGAATAGCAGAGGGAATAAAAGATTTTAAAAAACGGTTCGTTTTACAGACAGGTGATCCCCCTTTGTACTGAGAACTTCTCTCAAATCCTACCAAGGTGTTTTTTTTCTTTTTCTTTAGAAAAAGAAAAGAATCAAACAAACCTGATGTGTTGTTTTGTTGAGGAACTCTTTGTGTGATTTGACACGGCGGATCTCGGTGTAGTAGTACGTCTGAGCGTGTTCATAGAAGGCATTCTCCAACCTGCAGAACCACACAACAGCAATAATAAGCACATCTGAGGAAACGTCGGTATATCGATGATTATCTGTTCCAAATTCTGTCAATCCACCAGCAGTCATTCGATTTGTGATGTCTGCTCTGCCTTCAAACAGCCTCAGGTGGTGCTAAAAGTCTGTATTTCATCAGCGGGATCAAAAAGAACCGAATATCAGAAATTACAGTTTCAGCGGTAAACACGTTCTTCTTAAGAGAATTAAATGTACATATAAACATTTCTCAGTTTTACAGTTGTGCTCAGAGGTTGACAGACCCTGGCAGAAGGTGGAACATTCTTTGAAGAAAACACGAGTCATCAAACTTTTATTTTAAAGGGGTTCAAATTAAACCAGAACACAGCAATTAAAAAAGAAAAAAAATGAGATGATCCCCCTTTGAAAGCTGACATACCTTTAGATTTTAAATACTGAGCACTGCCCCCTTTAGCATCAATGATGGTTTGTGATGTTCTGTGATAGCTGTGGATGGGTTCATGTATTTTCTCACATGACAGAGCTGACCATTCCTCTGAACAAAAAGCATCTGTAAGTTCGTGAGTCATCTTGCATGAAATGCACATTTAATATCTCCCCACAGTGGCTCAGTGATACTGAGGTCAGGAAACTGTGGCGTCCAATCCAGAACCTTCACTTTTTTCTGCCGTTATTGCTGAAGAGTCAACTTGGTCCTGTGCTTCATCCCCTAATATTTCCTGTTGACTCCTCTCCAAAAGCAGCGTTTATGTTTGTGACCACAAAGTTGAATTTTGGTCTCATCACTCCAAATGACTTGGTTCCAGAAGTTCTGAGGTTTGTCTCTGTCAGAAAAATTATGCTCATACCATCATAACACTTATGTTTTTATCATTAATATTTTATTGTCATTTGTTCTGCATCACATATCTTATGCATGCTTATATTTTTTGCACTGTGCTGTGTTGCACGTCTCTGTTAGGATTGCTGGCCTTGAATCGAGGAAAGTTCTCGTGGGATGACAGTGAAACAACAGAACTGATGAGCACCAGTCGGTTCCACATCCTGCCTGGAGACGGGTTGTTTGATGGGAAGAAAAGGGAGTATAGGCTAGCAATCCAAACAATCCCACAGATAGGACATGTAACAGAACTTTGTTCAACAGCTGTACAGGATGTTTTGTACATGTGTATATATATATATATATATATATATATATATATATATATATATATATATATACGTTTTTTTTAACTATATGGATATATATATATATATATATATATATATATATATATATATATTCACTTTTTGCGAGACCCGCATTCACGTTTGAAGAGATATTTTTTCAGTATTCATGTTTTGCAATTAACGGTTTGCGGATAATTCACGATTTGCAGCTGATTCACATTTTGGGGGTTAACACACCTGAACAACTGCCGAGACACGAGTGCATAATTTAGCCAAGTCGGGAATTCCCGTCTCAAAGAAGACAATCACTAGAGTCCTGGGCACGGATGGACTGTGAGGTTGCAGACCAAGAAAAACTCCACTTCTGCAGGAGAGACACCTTCAAGCCAGACTGAAGCATGCTAAGGACAACCTGGAGAAGTTTGTCCTTTGATCAGAAGAGAGGAAACTAGAGCTCTCTGGTCATTGAGACGTTGCTCATGTCTGGAGAAAGAAGGGAGAGGCGTTTAACCCAAAGAACACCGTCCCCACAGTAAAACATGCGGTGGGAATATGATATTGTGGAGATGCTTCAGTGTGTCTGGAACTAAGAATCACCTCAAGGTGGAAGGAATCAAGACCAAAGAAGGATATATGAAGATTTTGAAAAGAAACCTCAAGCAGTCAACGACCCAAAACATACGTCACTGCTGTTGAAGAACTGCCTCCATAAGACCAAAGTGAACGTTACTGACTGGCCTGCGTAAGGCCCTGACTTAAATCCCACTGAAAATCTATGAAGACCATCAAATCTGGAGGATCTTGAGAGATTCACCGAAGAAGAATGGGCTGGGATTCCTCATGAGAACTGCAACAAATGACTGCAGGCTGTTATCCAGCAAAAAGGACACACAGTTGACTATTAGCATCGTGGGGGATAATAATTTTAACCCTGGTAGTTTTTGCTTTTTGTGAATTAATTTTGAAAATTTTGACAAAAATGAAAAAATTTCGTAGGGCGGCTCATGATTTTGTCCTCATCTGAAGAAAAATATTAGCACCTGTTAGCCATGAAAACACTCGATCAAGCTTAAGTGTTTGTGCACGGTCGTCACCTGCATAACGATGCAGGAACGCTGATAACTCAGGATTTTCTCAGTGTTGAATCATCCAATAAGCTCTCAGAGATTTTCCTGCAAAGCACTGTTGGAAGAGATTACACTGTTGGTTTAAATTTTCAGAGGTTTAGATGCTGTCGACACTTTGGGTGGCTGGAACCAAGAGAAGGGAGAGTTCTTGCATAATGCTCATGAAGCAGCAGCTCCTGTCCCGGCCTCTCTTCTATGTGTGAGTTCTGAGGTGGAAGGACAGAGTGCGCGCTCAGATGGTGTGATTCTGCTCCTTTCTTTCATTTGTTCAGAGCGTCTCTTCTGCTGCAGTCTGAGCAGTGAAAATGGAACAATCAGGTTGACTATGACAGACGGTCCAACACCGACGTAACACAGAGTGGACCAACAGGTGCCGCTTTCTCCGCATGTCAAATTCCAATGGGACTGAACTCGGCCATGCACGCAAACACGTGCATCTATCTGATCACTTTTATTATAGAAATGATGCATGTGGATTGACTGATTACAACGATTCCACTGACTGGAACTCTTCAGGCAGTAAGTGTAGCTCATGTTAAACACTGTTCCATCACGTTGCCCTCATGTGATTCACAGAACCCTCAGAGAGCGAGACAGAACAAAAAAAAAAGGTTTTTATATCCCCTACAAGCCACTGCAAATCCATGTCGGATCTGCTGCAGTGGCCCCGACTGAAGAAAGAGGGAAGCCGAAGAGCCTTACTGTCACGGACGTGTAACTTCAAAGCTGATGAAGTGATACGGACCTGATGATGTAGCCCACGAGATGGTCAGTGTGCGGCAGCACGAAGAGACTTTTTCCAGACAGATCACAGGAGTTACAAAGAGCTGCTGCTCTCTCTGATGCCACCAGATCCTCTCCTGTACAAACGACATCCATGGCTTAAATCAGTCAAAGGAACAACACAACGACAGTTCATGTCAACAAGAGTTTATCCCGCTGCCTGAAGTCTGACGCTAGTTCTGTATCTAAGTATTCAAGAGAAAAAAAACAACACTTTTTTTTAGGTGTAACTGTTAGATTCTGCCTTACTACTACATTTTAATTGTGAAGAGCTTTTCAAGAGTTGACAGTTACTGCTTACTAGGACATGTTTTTGTCCTGCCAGTATGACAGTATGACAGTTACAATGTGTTGTGACTGAGCTTTGTACCTGGAGGCAGAGGAGTTTTCTTCTGGATTAGAACCACAGCCACCTTAGTATTCCTGCCCTGAAGACTGGTCCTAAAAACAACAAAGAACTTGTAATTCAATTTACTGCAATGCCTCAACACATATTTTGTCAAGGACACAGACAGCTAGCATGACCAAGATTTGAACCCAGGTCGACATATGGGCAATCAGCCACAGTCCAACTCATGGGTTTGGGATTAGTGGTTGGGGTTAGAGTTAAGGTGTTTGGGGTTAAGGTTAGGGTTATGAGTTAGGGCTAGAGCCAGGTTTAGGGTTAGGATTAAGTTTAGGTTTAGGTGCCTAGGGTTAGGGTTAAGGTTAGGTTTAGGGGCTGGGGTTAGGGTTGGGGATAAGGGGCTTAGGGGTAGGTGTTCAGGTTAAGGTTAGGGATTTAGGGTTAGGTGTTGGGGTGGAGGTTAGGGGTTAGATTAGCGTTACAGGGTTAAGGTTAGGTTAAGAGGCTAGGGTTAGGTGTTGGGGTTAAGGTTAGGGGTGTAGGGTTAAGTGCTGGAGTTGAGGGTAGGGGTTAGATTAGGCCTAGGAGGGTTAGGATTAAGGGAAGGTTACGGTTAGGTAGTTTAAGGGTTAGGTTTAGGGTTAAGGTTAGGTTTAGGGGCTTAGGGTTCAGTGTTGGGGTTGAGGTTAGGTTTTAGGGTTGGGGGTTAGATCAGACCATCACTGCCCTGCCCCAGTAACAGACCTGCTCTACAAAAAGTAAGAAAACATCTCAGTCTGTGTTCAGCTTTGAACTGTGTAATGCCAAAAATAACAGCCAAAGACAGAAAACAAACAAACAAACAAAAAATTTAACTTCACCTTGCAAAGACAACATAAGCATGCAACTCCAAAACCACTTGATGCAGCATAAAACAAAGTAAATACCTCCCCACATCAAATGGCTGGGATGGTATGGGAAATGAAAATAAAAAAAATTCTTTGAGTTACTTCTACTTCATTGCAGACAGACTGAACCCAATATAATTCATGTTTTGTGTGGTTGACCTCATTTACAGTGGGGTAAAAAGTATTTAGTCAGTCCCTGATTGTGCAAGTTCTCGTACTTAGAAAGATGAGAGAAGTCTGTAATTTTCATCATAGGTACACTTCAACTGTGAGAGACAAAATGAGAAAAAAAAAATCCAGAAAAATCACATTGTAGGATTTTTAAAGAATTTATTTGTAAATTATGGTAGAAAATAAGTATTTAGTCACCCACAAACAAGCAAGATTTCTGGCTCTCACAGACCTGTAACTTCTTTAAGAAGTTATTCCGTCCTCCACCTGTTACCTGTATTAATGGCATCTTTTGGAACTCGTTATCTGTATAAAAGAAACCTGTTCACAGCCTCAAACAGTCAGACTCCAACCTCAACCATGGCCAAGACCAAAGAGCTGTCGAAGGACACCAGGAAGAAAACTGTAGACCTGCACCAGGCTGGGAAGAGTGACTCTACAATAGTCAAGCAGGTTGGTGTGAATAAATCAACTGTGGGAGCAATTGTAAGAAAATGGAAGACATACAAGACCACTGATAATCTCTCTCGATCTGGGGCTCCATATAAGATGTCATCCCGTGGGGTCAGAATGATCATGACAACGGTGAACAAAAATCCCAGAACTACACGGAGGGACCTGATGAATGACCTGCAGAGAGCTGGGACCAAGGTAGCAAAGGCTACACACTACGCAGAGAGGGACTCAAATCCTGCAGTGCCAGGCGTGTCCCCCTGCTTAAGCCAGTACATGTCCAGGCCCATCTGAAGTTTGCCAGAGAGCATATGGATGATCCAGAAGAGGATTGGGAGAATATCATGTGGTCAGAGGAAACCAAAATAGAACATTTTGGTAAAAACTAAACTCGTTGTGTCTGCAGGAAGAAGAATGCTGAGTTGCATTACAAGAACACCATACCTACTGTGAAGCATGGGGGTGGAAACATCATGCTTTGGGGCTGTTTTTCTGCAAAAGGGACAGGACGACTGATATGTGTTAAGGGAAGAATGAACAGGGCCATGTATCATGAGATTTTAAGCCAAAACCTCCTTCCATCAGTGAGAGCATTGAAGATGCAACGTGGCTGGGTCTTCCAGCATGACAATGATCCCAAACACACCGCTCGGGCAACAAAGGAGTGGCTCCGTAAAAAGCATTTCAAGGTCCTGGAGTGGCCAAGCCAGTCTCCAGACCTCAACCTCATAGAAACTTTGTTGAGGGAGTTGAAAGTCTGTGTGCCCAGTGACAGCCCCCAAACATCACTGCTCTAGAGGAGATCTGCATGGAGGAATGGGCCAAAATACCAGCTACAGTGTGTGCAAACCTGGTGAAGACTTATAGGAAATGTTTGACCTCTGTCATTGCCAACAAAGATTATGTTACAAAGTACTGAGTTGAACTTTTGTTAATGACCAAATACTTATTTTCCACCATAATTTCCAAATAAATTCTTTTAAAATCCTCCAATCTTTTTTCTCATTTTGTCTCTCATAGTTGAAGTGTACCTATGATGAAAATTACAGACCTCTCTCATCTTTCTAAGTAGGAGAAATTGCACAATCAGGGACTGACTAAATACTTTTTTACCCCACTGTAAGTTGTTAATATATATAATAATATATAATAATAATAATTATTATTATATATATATATATATATATATTAATATATATCCATTCCTGCATTTCAAACCTGCAACACGTTCAAGTTATATTGGGGCAATTTAGAGCTCGTAATGAGGTAAAAAGAACATTAAATCTTATTTTAAACAGGTGATGCGAACAGGTGACTGTCATCATGATTTCATAAAATCATGAAAATGAGATGAAAAATGAAACGACAGCTCTGTAGTGTTGTACACCTTCAGACCTGTTTGCAGGAAGAATTGGACCAAATAATACCTGAAACACCGAACATGAAATATATCTTGGGTTCATACTGTCTGCAATGAAATAAAAGTCCAAATAAATAGAAGAACTGCTGCATGTTTTTTTAAATTTGCATTTTTCCCCATTCCGTCACAATTTTTTTCTGATCTAAGGTTGTATTCACTGGAAGTCAACTGTAAGATGCACAGTGTGAAAACAGCTCAGTATTTTAAGGGCAAATCAAATCAAAGAGCAAATGTCAGAAGGGCCATCTGTCTGAGGAAAAGTAAAATTCAACAACGTTACCCTGCGCACAGAAGCCTCGACCTGACCTTTGGCCATTATACATTATACAAAAAAAATAACATTTTATAACACCAAATGCTTCACAGTAAATGGCAAATATATACAACAACAGGGCTCTGAGTGCACAATATCACCTGCTGGCAAATACTGCTTTGGTACAAGTGCTTGCTCCATTCTGCTAACATTTAAAGTATGTGATAGGTGACTTAACTAAGTGGTCAATTCATCCTCTCTCCTTGATAGGAAGAGTCGGTGCAATAAAAATGTCTGTTCCGTCTAAAATTATTTATTTTTCCACGTCTCCCAATTTTTTTTTTTTTTTTTACCAGCTATGTATCTTAAGAAATTGGACTCAGTCATCTCAGCAAAGGCAAAAAAAAAAAAACACAGTTAAAAAGGGAGAGCCTACAAAAGTATAAGTAGGGGCGTGGGCTGGTACTACCCAAATTTCGTTTCTACACTGAAAAAAAATTGGAGTGATATTTACTTAAAAAAACCTAAGCAAGATGCTCAAATTGCTTTTCAATAATGGCTCTCATTCACCCCAATGTCAAGGTGCTGCCATATAAGGCGCTCACTACACAACAGGAGCAACTAGGGGATTAAGGACCTTGCCCAAGGGCCCTTAGTGATTTTCCCGTCAGGGTGAGATTTGAGCCAAGGATCCACTGATCTCAAGCTCAATGTTTAACCACTAGACCAGGGGTGCCCAAATTTGGTCCTCGAAATCTACCTTCCTGACACTCTTAGTTGTCTCCCTGCTCCAACGCACCTGAATCCAATGAAAGGATCATTAAAAGCCTGCTAACAAGTCTTGCATTGGATTCAGGTGTGTTGGAACAGGGAGACAACTAAGAGTGTCAGGAAGGTAGATCTCAAGGACTGAACTTGAGCACCCCTGCACTAGACCATCACCTCCCCTTAAAGATCAGATCCCCAGATCTTCAAATTACATTTAATGAGGCAGTATGGGTTGATATAATTTGAGGAACATTCATTCATCTTTAATCTGCTCCAGACATTCTCTTATTCAATTTAAAGTGGTTCACCGGACACACCTACACAAATTCAAACTCGCCAAAATCTATCCTCAAACTGACCCAACGTGCAATAGGTGTAAATCAGGGGAAGCTACACTGATAAATATGCTTAGGATTTGAAGCACTTTCTACTGTGCTTGCAACTAAAATAACCCCACACCTGTTAATTTTGCTTTTTGGGGTCACCCCAGAAGGACTAGATTTACCAAGCGGAGGTCGTAGTCTTCTTGCCTTTTTTATCCTCTTAAAATGAGAGGAAGCTGCCCCACCCACCATGTCACACTGGATAAAAGATGTTTTGTCCAATTTAAACCTTGAAAAAAAAAGAAAAAAAAATCAGGTGTATGATGAAGGGCACTGAAAAGAAATTTTATAAAGCCTGGAGGCCGTTCTTGTTTTTTTGACCAACCATCAACACAGATTTAGGAGTAGTTTTTGTTTAATGACATTTTTCTTTGTTTGAATGATATTGGTTGGTTATGAGTATTTATTTCTTATGCTTCTTGTTTACAATATAACTATGTGCCTTTAAAGTGACTGGGTAAATCCACACGTTCTTCGTTGTCGGGAGGGTTTTTTATTTGTATTTGTATATTTTGAAAAGTTCAATAAATATATTAAACACTAAAGTATGTCATAGCTGATTTCAGAATGCAGACACCAACTCATGAAACTGGCAGTGTCTAGGTTTGTTAATAAAGGGTCAGAATTCTGCCAAAAAGTGTCAATCTTGTACATTGTTACAATATGCGTATTACCAACCTGTAAGAATAACTTGTACCAAGACTCGCAAAATTCCTCCTAAAAGTGTGAGAGGAGTTTATTTCAGAGCGCTTATACCCTTTTTGAGATGGACAGACAGACAGAAATGGCCACAACATAATCCCCCTTCAGGCCTTTGACCAGCAGGGGATAACGACACCCACCTGACAATCTCCACTTTCGTGGCGCATTCAGACTGTTTCTCTTTCCACTGTGGGTCGTCCCAGTCCAATTCATAGAAGAGAACAACCAGAGCTGGAACCAGATTCAGATGTTTATTCATCCAGCCTGTTTTTAAAATGCCTTTCGGGATGTACCACTCATAGGATGTTCGCTGTACAGACAAAAGAATATAGACAGCAAAAGGTCCAAATTCATTCTTCTGCCAGATTCCATCAAAGTCCAATCATCGACAGATCAAAACCAGATGTCGTCATTAACTGCTCACCTTTGTGCGACATTTGGGGTACTCATGGTCTCCTGGCAGGACTTTGAAAGAGATGGGAACTCTGTCGGCACGTCGGTTGGCGCAGAAGGCGTCCCAAATGGCACGGTGCACGGCATTGTACACAACATCCAGACCAGTTAGGGCTACAAAGGCCATGGGCCGACAGCAGAGCTCCGGAGGAAGCTCCCACTGTGAGCCTGCCATCCTTCCACCTCAGCAACACACCTGCACAAAAACAATCCCAGCGCTCAGACAATAACCGGCTTCATGATTACATTTAAAAATCCATTCATCCTTCTCAGGAAATAGGGCTCATGTTGAGAGAATTCCACAGTTTGAGGCTGCCTGACTATGAAATGGGGTGTTGTGTCTCTGGCCACATCCTAATCAGTGACGTCAGAAAAATGCCAGTGGGCCTTCCAGACTTTTTGCATATTGGATTGGAGAGCGCTTTTGGGGTTATTTCCGAAGAATAATTGTGCACATGAGAGTGGGCACGATGTAGAAAGCAGTATGAAATTCAATCAGCCACAAGCAGGTATGTGCTGCCAATTAAAATAATATTCTGCTATTTCATACATTTAATTATGTTTATTATCATTATTATGTTTATTATCATTATTATCAATGTTTATTTGAAAGGGACAAGGCATATTAATGAACATCAATATAAAATACATATGTGGATATGTTGGAGTTAGTAAAACTGCTCATTTAAGTCCTTTGTCCCCGTAGATAGTCCTTTGCTAGGTAGCAGATAATACAGTTCATCCAATCCTATCAACTATGCAATATATATAAAAAACAAACACACAATACAACACAAAGAAAGAGACAATGCAACAATTTACAATTCAAGAGCCATTGGGCCTTTCACACCAAACGCGTTCAGGTCATTAAACACGGCGCGCATTGCTCTAAAATCCATTATTTTCAATGACAAGTGTTGCGCTAATGTCGCACAGCACACAGCAAAAACCAAGCTAACATGACACTCCGCGGGGAGCGTGCACCTCCGCTTGTCATCAGGCCGCCACAGTCAAAGTTCAACCCAATCCAACTTTTAATGGTGCGCACTGTGACATAGATTTGCATGTCCAACAGAAAAGAGGCATCAGGCCAAAATTCAGAAGATGACAGAGTGCAGAAATTTGTGTCAGAGGAACATCATAAGTGTTCATTTATACACAGCAGTTTTCCAAAGAAAATCCTTACAAATGTTTTTTTAACTCAAGATTAATTTCTGATTACTGTACATTTTGAAGTTAAAAAAAAACATTTCTTACATTGGAAAACGTGCAATTAAAATAGTTTTAAGTAAAAAAAAAAACTTTTAAAAATCTGTGATGTTCATCTGTAAATTAAAACCATAACTTATCTGTTGGTGTTTCAGATGAGATGATTTCTTGATTAACATGATAATGAACCTTGGACATTTATTTTTAGACAAAATAGTATGAAAAGTAATGTGTACGTTTTTAAGTCTGGTAGATTCATTCATTCATATTTGCATTTCAACCAGGAAACAAAATACAAATATTTATTATAAACACAATAGGAGATGATCTAACAATGAGTGCAGTGTGTCTGTTAATTAGGATGTCAACCTCATGATGAAATCATTTTCTAATTCAGTCATTTCATCATTTAATTACGTCCTCATTGACTACTATGTGACTGCATTTAATGTTATGCCAATGTAATCGGGGCAGGGTAAATGCTAAAATATGAATTTGATTATTCTAGTCAAAGTTGTGAATGCTTTGAAATCAGACACAATAGGGGTGGGGCTTCTTCTACCTGTGCAAATGTCCTGTTGACTGAACTTTGACTTCATGTGAGGCATTATTGCAAAGCGCTTTGAACATCTGATTTGAACGTCAAATAATAAAATTGTGGCTTTTTGAGCTTTAGCTTTATTCAGAAGTGTAGCAGCAGGTGTGAGTATTAGAGACGACAGGTGAGCTGGACCCTCAAGACATTTAACCAGATGAAGGTCTCCTCTACAGTTTTAACATCTTGGTGGATTTTTGGGGACACTTTCCTCACTTTTTTAACAGCAGAGATGTTCACTTCTTCCTTCTGGACTTCAAGCTTTGGTGTTCAGCTCCATCACTGGACGTTCTGAAGTGCATCTGTACGTATTTACAAGGTTCTCTGCACAGCAAATGTTGAAATGTTCCTGATGTGGGACAAGTGAAAAAATATGTTTCTTAAAATATAAAGAAACACGAAACAGTGTTGTGCTATTTTCTTTAAGGACTGATTACTAGATAGTTAAACAAATAAACAAAAAATTTTAAAATTTTTAAAATTTTAAAATTTAAGTTATTTAAAGTTGAAAGTCTTCTTGTAGTGAGAGCAGTAACAATTAAAAACTATTGTGTAGATTTGTTTGGTAAAAACTATGAAAATAGATTAAACAATTTACAAATATAAAACTTTCACTCAGCTCAACTGAGTGATTCTGCAGTTAAAGGCTAAGCTCACATTAGCTGATAAAACTTCAGGGGTGCACTGCGTCATGTTTTATTTTCAGATTACTCTCACCTAAAACAAATTTGCAGATGCGCCGTTGCTCAAACTGGGTGTGAGTTTACAGCAAAACCTACCAAAGCTATCACAGTATAAACCAGATATTCATACTCAACAGACAAAAGCAAAAATCCCAAAGCTTTTGTATGGTTTTCTATGTAGTAAACACTGTATATACCGGATTTTCTATAACGGATTTTTGCTCACATCGGGCAAAACATCCCGCCCCGTTGCAATGAATTTCCATTAAAAAGCCCTCATATGTACCGGACAGAGCAGTATGGACATGCCCAGTAACAGAGGTATGAAACGAAGTTCAGCACTGACACTCACCAATTCAAGGAAAGTGGGTACTGTATTTCTTTGATTAAAAGACCGACCATCTATTTTTTTCTAACCATGCTCAGACATGAGACCTAAACGAGGTAGGGTGCAATTCAAGGCCTGTGATTATAAACAAAATTCTGATTGTTATCTGCACTGTAATATGGTGTCAAGTTTCACACATATCCCTGAGTGTGACGAACCAAACCACTTTAGATCTGAGCCCTCTGCGTGGCTAGAAACCCTCCCCAGAGCCTGACGTGCACTTGCTAAATGACTGACACCATAAAACGCTGTGACTTGTCACTTTTACGTTTTCACTCCTTCCTCTCCCATCATATTTTAAAAGTTTTTGCAGTGTGCACGCTGTTTACATTTTGATCATGGATCAAATAAGTTTGGCAGAAAGGTCCACAAACATGACCAACTTCATAACACTGAGTCTTAAAAAGACGCAATTCACGGAGGAAATTCTACATACCATGTCGTTGGTTTGGAGGTTGATGACTGTAGAAGTGGAGCTCGCTGAGGGACAAATTAATCCAGAAAAAGCCACTGTTCCTGCGGCAAACTGCATAAAGATGCAACAGAGAACTTTAAAAGGGTCACACGCACGTCAATGTCACTGCATGGCCACGGAGTTGCAAAACTATAAATCAGGCTTTAGGATTTTAAGGTACCACTCCACAGCAGACGTAGAAAAAAAAGAGTGTCTCGACCAAATGTAAACTTTTTAATGCACATAATTCCCGGTGCTTATTTAAGGCAGGAGTTAATTTTTTTCTGATGAAGTTTTGACCTGGTCATTAAATGAGGCAGATTCCGATTCAAGGTCAGGCATTTAATCAAGGAAATACATAAGATTAATTGGTGCTGGGGATTCCCCGTAGATTGCCAGTCCGGACTGAGTCGTGCACAGCCGCATGACCGCAGCTCAAACGCTGTTGGACAACAGTACATAGACACGAACTGCTGAAAGACTGCACCAGAATCATAAATAAAGCACTCAGACTGCTGGACAGATGGGCCCGAGTGCTGCCATTCAGTCAGTCTCCCACTCAATCACTGATTCGCTCCTCCACTAGCTCACTCGCATGCACTGGCATCTACGCAGGACCTGCCAGGATGGACGTGTGGGGCACATATGATGGACTGTCAGCACTGTGCTCATGGACACAGCATGGCAACAGCGATGTGTTCAGCACACAGAGTGCATGGAAGAACTGTGCTCCGCGCTGACTGGTTAGATCATCGGCACGAGACACCACAGGACAGCACCCGACGTGATATTTTTATGCCGTGGTGGATGGGGCATTTATAACCCGGTCTTGTCAGCAAACAGAGTGCATGGAAGAGCCGTGCACCATGCTGACAGGTTGGATCACCAGCACGCGGCGCGCCACAGGACGATACCTGACATGGTATATTTTTATGCCGTGGTGGACGAGGCATTTGTGAGCTGCTGTTGTCAGCAAACAGAGTACATGGAAGAGCTGTGCTCCACGTTGACCAGTTGGATCACTGGCACGTCACAGGATGGCATGGGAATGTTTATACCATGGCAGACAGGGCATTTGTAAGCCAATGTTGTCAGCACACAGTGCAGCTGGGGTGGGAGGAGCTTCCCTAACCATTGTA
Organism: Thalassophryne amazonica; assembly: GCF_902500255.1. Classification (NCBI taxonomy): domain Eukaryota; kingdom Metazoa; phylum Chordata; class Actinopteri; order Batrachoidiformes; family Batrachoididae; genus Thalassophryne; species Thalassophryne amazonica. The sequence continues at coordinate 98,768,366 of NC_047113.1, read as the reverse complement.
TGCACTGCGCTGTGAAACGCCCTTGAGACTGTACCAGAGGTGAGTTCACAGTATATTTATGGTGTCATGGGCTGGTGAAACAGTTCCACAGTCATTCCTCTGGCAGAGCTAGATGGTAAACATGTCATAATCTGTGTATTACGGGGTGACATCCCGTTCAGCTGTGTTGTGGGTGCTGTGGCGAGCCTCTGATACACACAATGAGGCATGGATTCACAGTGACAGGCGGTGCTTTCGGTTTGATTGCGCAATGTCCATGTCCACTTCACATGATGGATGCGTGCCACATACATTTCGAATATGTTGTGTGGGCCGCTGAAGAGGAGGTACTGCTGGCCCACCACCACCAGCGGGCGCCCTGTCTGGAGTGCGGGCTCCAGGCACCAGAGGGCGCTGCCGCCTCACAGGAGCAGCCGGGGTGACAGCTGTCACTTATCACCTACAACAGCTGTCACCAATCATCTGATCAGCAGGGGTATATCAGCAGGACGACATCTCCACCTCTTTGCCGAGATATCGTTCTACCTGGAAGGTAATGTTCTCAGCTGACTGTGTTTTGACAGTAACCCTTTCGTACTTTTTTGTGCATTAAATAGCAGACGTTCTTCCAACGAGAGGTGGAGGTGGTTTTCCCCGCCATACGGATTGCCGGTGCCAACGCACCCACCTTTAACTGTTTTTGTTCCTCGCCAGCACTACCAGATCCGACACGCGGAGGCAGTGGCCACCTGGGAGTTCGGGACTTGGCGGCTCCAGTATTCCCGGGGTTCGGTGGCCCACGTGACACATTCTTGTAAATTGACTTCTTTGTCTATTGTTGTGATCCGTTGTGTTTGTTGTGCTTATTCACAACAGTAAAGTGTTGTTATTTGACTTCCTCCATTGTCCGTTCATTTGCGCCCCCTGTTGTGGGTCCGTGTTCCTACACTTTCACAACAGAATATCAACATATCCTTTACGATCCCTGAACGGGATCCAGTGGAGGTGCACGTACGTGGCACAAGCAGGACATGCCGGCAGGCTCTGACGTGCCCGATCCATTTCGGGGTTCTCCCGACCACAATCACATTGTTCCGAATGCTGTTATGATGCCATACGAATATGTAGATTGCAGTGGGATTGTGCTCAGACTGCACATAGACTGCCATTCAATAGGTGTCCCAGCTGGACTGCACCACGAGTGTTTTGCACATGTGCATAACATTCAAAGCAGCAGTGCAAATGGGCCTGCCCATGTCGAATGCTCTGAGACTGCTGTCCGACATTTTCAGACTGCACCTCGACACTTCTCGGATGTGAGCCGATTTGTCATTCTGACGCCATTCGGCCTCATTCATACTATGTGTGAGGGAGGTCTCAGTAAACTGTTGTGTATAAATTAGCAGTTCTGATGTTCCTCTGACACATTTTTCTCCAATCTTCTATGTTTTGGCCTGATGCCTCATTTCTTTTGGCTTTAAAGTAAGGCTGTAACAAAGATAAAAAAAAAACTTAGGCTTTACTTCACAAAATGTTGCCCTTAAAATGCAGGAATGAGTGTTTCAGAGGGTTATAAATTTAAACATTTTACAGGGGGAGGGGGATGCCCCTGCACCCACCTACAATAGTCACACCTGCAGCATTCGCCATGCGGCTATGTCGCACTAAGTTCTCCCCTATACTGTGAAAAAAATCCTGGTGAGAACCCAGCATTTAAAATGACACCAAGGTACTTGAACTCATTTACCTTTTCAGAAATACATTGAGTAGGCTATTTTTCCTGGCTGTTTGGAAAAGATCATGCATACTGTCTAATATAATAAGAGGCATGATTTGGTGAGGTAGTCCTGGATATGGGTCAGTGTTGATGTTAATGTGCATGCAGAGTCTAGAGTGTTTATTTACTGGTGTGAAAATTACTGTGTTATCCGCATACATCTGTATATTCATGTCTTTGAGCAGATATGTTTTGAACCAGTGTATGGCACACCCAGAAACATTGAAATAAGTCAATTTAGCCAAAACAACCTGGTGGCCAACAGTATCAAATATATCCACAAATGCTGCAACAAGACCACTCTTATCCAAAGACCATCAGATTTTTTTTCTCAAAGTGCATTGACGACTGATTCATGTGGTCACAGAAAAATGTTGACTGGACAGTAGTTTTTATATCCATTTATCCCCAGATGTAAACATTTGCAATGATCTTACCCACCTTCCAAGCTGATGGGATTTTTTTTTAACTGATCAGTTAATTAGACATGTGACTGGATGTGCCACTGGTCCATCAGTAGTATTTAAGCAAAATGGTGAGTACTTGTGCTGTGTTCTACCAGTGGAATGCACAGAGAACTGTGCACAGAGACTCCAAGATGTGTGTTTTTGTTGCAAACTAAGGTTGACATGAGGTGAGAACAAAATTAATTAATTGGAATTTATTTCTTTTTGTTCAAAGAACCACAAAAAATAAAAGATGAAATTAGAGAAACATGTTTTATGATCATCGACTGGTAGTTTGTTTATAACTGGAGTTCCCAATTTCGCCACTAAGGCACTGCCTTGCGAATAGCTGATAGGAAATTATCTGCAAGGCTGCCTTGCAAATAGATTCCACCATTTCAACAAGGGTGCTCTGAGAGCACAATATCCCCATGAGCAAATGCTGCTTTGGTACAAGTGCTTGCTACATTCTGATAACATTTAATGCAGGCACCCACTTCTGAAACTGACTGAGTCTAGATTTGTTAATCAAGGGCCGTACCTTTGGTAAAATGAGTCCAACTCGAATGATGTGATAGTATAGAAGGAATCACAATGACGTCACACGCTGGACAGGGCCAGACCGGTAGGCAGAAAACTCTTATGCAGCCACTGACTGTGTGTGCTCACTGATCCATCCCACGCTGACAGATCAGCGCTGTGATTGATAAGAAATTAACAACATTACAAACACATAAGTGTCATATAAGTGTCAAACAGTTTCTTAACATTCACCAGCTACATGCGAAATACCGTTCCTAAGCAACATAAAGGAACCCCCAACAGTTCTGCTGTCTGCCAAAGAAGCACTCGTTTCAGTAAACATAACATAACCACCAAACTAAACATCATCAGAGTCCCGTAAAAAAAAAGGTGTCATGTAAACAAATGGCATATGGATTATGATCAATCCTTCAAAATTAGGCTTAAGCCCTGGACAGTTCCCTTGTACAATGGCTTTTCTTTACCCAAATACAGTTAGGTACCACTTGATCTCGGGACAACCGGAATTTTCGAGGGAGGATGAGGAACAGGGGAAATATCCATGTCGACACCTCCCTCTACTTGTAAAACATCAAATTTATTCTTGGGCAACAGTGAATTTGAAGACGTAAATTTTGATGCATGGGGCTGAGCTTTGCTTTTACCCGTAACAGATATTTTGTTCGGGTGACTACCACCAGAAGAATAATGAACAGGTTCCTGTGTTAAACGTCGACTGCGGCGATCATCCTTAGTCATAGTTTTCTGGTGGGCCTGTTTCTTAGACAGAAGTTTTGTTCCATCAGTAGTAGTCAATTTAATAGTTTCATGCAATGCAGGAGCACTGCCTTTAACCCAAGTTAAATCCGTTTGGATACTCACTGTCTTCTTCGGCTGTGTCAAAGCAGATTGTTGGCTAGCCATGTTTGGTTTAGTTACATCAGTCGCCTTAGTTGCATACGAAGTATTCTGTACATGTTGGGCATCATACACTTTACGTGCATCAGGGTAAAACACGTTACCCAGAACTTTGAGTTCTTGGATTTGTTTTTCCTCAATCCATTTCGGGCACGTACGGGAATTGGCAGCATGATCGCCAGAGCAATTTACACATCACACAGGACCCTGACAGTTGGCAGGATTGTGGTCACACTTGCCACAGGCGTCGCAACGCTCAGCGCTTTGACAAGAAGATCTGAAATGGCCAAACTTCTGACATTTAAAACAATGAATGGGGTTAGGGATATATGGGCTAACGCAAGTATCCAACATCAATAAATTGCAGGAGACTAGATCTGCAAAACGTTAAAAAACAAGGTATTCGTCGGTTTTTCAACACCATCCTGTTTGATCGCGACGCGACAGACATCAGTAACACCCTGGTGGGCCAACTCCTCGAGGATATCCTTGACACCACAATCCCTAAGCTCAGCGCAACGGATCACTCCTCTACACGAGTTCAGCGTCCTGTGCGGAGTGACTTTGACAGTAAGATTGACAAACGTCTGAACCTTGAGGAGAGATCTGGCCTGACCAGGTTGGTCAACCTTGACCAGAACATCTCCCGATCTAAGTCGTTTTACTGATTTGGCAGGACCAATTATCCCCTGTATGCCCTTGTTGATGGCAAAAGGGGACAATTTGAGTGGCAAATTCGCTACTTTGGATGACCAAAAAGTGCGGGAAATGCACAGAATCAGCGTTCTCATCATTTGAATCATTACGAAGTCTCTTGTTCCTCTTATATGTATTAGCCATAGTAAAACAATCAATATTCATCACCAGTGCTCACCACCCAACATGGAGCCCAACAAGGGGACGTCATATATATGAGGCGCACCACTCATACTGACGATAGAGATGCAGCAGTGATATACTCAGGGCAGACACAATGCACTCCAATTGACCTGATTAAGCAGTCGCCTGCCAGGATACCACACAAAAGGGATTGATAAGATAGTAGCAACACTACCAACACCACACCAAAATTGAATCCCCTGCCAGAAAGAAACTTGGAAACCCCCGAATCCCCTACCAAACCCTACGTCTAAAGCCTAAGAAAAATTTAATAAAGCCCGCAATTAAAATCCCTGCCATGTTGGCTATGCTGTTCCCCCTGCACGATGTACAGGGTATGAACTCACAAGCATTCTAGCCAACATGGCTCCCACAATAACCCAAAAACAAAACTACTGATTTGAGGGCACCTGGGAGCACCCAAGCCCCGGCGTCAGATGTTAGAGAGCCAAGTGAAAATATCATAAAAACCCTACAAAGATGAAAACATGCCAGACCGAGCATATAGGAAATTTAAATGGGATCCTAGGGCTAGATACCACCAGCCGATTGGTTTATACCAGGCCCATATAAACCTCTCGACTAAGCGAGTCCAGGGCCAAAATGACGTGTTGCTTCAGGAGGACTGCAGCCGCACCATCCACTCAATCATCAGGACCCCCTTCTCCACCGACATGGGTCGCAGTCCATGGCAAACAGACCATACCTTTTAGTCGCCTCTTAGAACATGCAGGGAATACAGCGGGCCTATTCTCCAGGCTTCCCCGAAGCCGCAGCGGGCCAGTACAGGTGGAAGATGGATCACGTGTTCGAACTCATCACATTCAAAACAAACCTCCTCTTCTGTATTTTTTTTTTCTTTTGGTTTTCTCTGTGCAGCTCCACATTTAGGCACCACAACTGTGACTGAAGTTATTATGAGAACTGCAAACTAACAACAATATGATTTTCGGTTCATTTTGAAATCAAACACAGTCTGACATGCACAAAAGAGCAATTTTGCAGACAAACGGACGAACACAAAGTGAAAAGTTGGGCTCACCGGCATCAAAATGACTGTAAGCCGAGGAAGAAATAAAACCAGTGAGAAGAAACACAGAGGTGACTGTCCAGGAACCCACAGTTCAGTTCTAACTGGCCTGGTGGCTTTCAGGTTGTTAAAATGTAGAAATGTATGAATACACACACACACACACACACACATATAAATGTATCTCAAACTGTTATGGATTGGTTGATTTTGTGTTTGTGGATCTTTTTGTTTTTTTAATTTCATTTTTGGGAAGTCGTGTGATCCACACAGGTGTATGTTATCAATGTGTGGATGTATGCAATTAAAGCATTTAACAATTTTTTTTTGGTCACAGAGAAACCTTTGGCTCGTTGTTTTTCCTCCCATGATTTGTTTTTCAACCTTGCACGCACACACAGAATTACTGCATTTAATGATTGTAACACAGGTGAACTACAGCACGATGCGCACACTGGCCGGACTCTGTGGGAGTGTCTTTTTTGGACTGCGTTTAAAAAGTTCCTCAACTTCAAAGTACGTCCTGGTGCTGCACTCAGCCCTCAGAGACGGGACCAGCCAGCAGAAAGAGCTCAGACAGATGTTATCGCCTGCAGCAGCAGGCTGATAACAGCATCCCCTCACCTGAGGACTGATAAAATAATTGTACGCCTCCAAAAACTTGAAATCCTTCATGGTCAACGTCTCCAAGATTTAATTTCTCACATTATCACTTTCGATCTTCGGGATCAAGAGTTGGCACATTAGTCTGAAGTCCTCTTCCCGTGCGTTTTCTCACTTCATCTGCTTGGAGTGTGGAGTCTTCTGCCTACCGTCTGTGTGCGCATGTGCGGGAAAGGCGGAAGTAAATAACAGCGACCCATTCTATGCGTATTACCAACTTATAACAAGGACTTAAATCAAGTTTTACGAAATTCTTCCTAAAAATGTGAGAGGAGTTGATTTCAGAATCCAGGCGTAACAAGCCACGATATAATCCCAAAATCCACGACCAACCCAGTGGACTGCAAAAAGCAGATGTGATCTGACTCCATGATGTCACAACAACCTACAAATCACGTGGCTTTTACAGAGTGAGCAAAGCTTCTAATTTCACACGTTTTTAAGGTCAGCTGTTTAACAGAAGCACAGATGTCTTTATAATAAAACAATCTGCTGCTGTACAGTCACACATTGAGACTGTAAATAAGCGATTCCAGCTATAAATCGCTGCTGTCCGTTCAGAATGGTTTTTTTGTCCGTTCAGAATCTCCATTTAACCAGTTGATTAAAGTCACGTCATATTGTCAGATACATTAATATAATAATGACTGAAAAGAACAGCTTCAGCTAGCTTAGCTGTTAGCTGTGGACTAAGAACTGAGCGAAGATGCAGGTTTTTTATCAGTCGTTGCATATTTAATAAGACTGGTGATCTGACCTCGTTTTGTGCGACGTCAGCCTCTGGTGACGGTCCAACAGCGACACAGCCACTTATCAAGGCCAGAAAAGATGAAAACAAAGCTAATTTAGCTTCACTGAGCTACTTCGGGTTTCCGACAATACTTCCGGCTCAACTTCAAAATAAAACTTCTTCTTCGTCTCCTTTCGATGAAATTGGTGATTGACAACCAAGTGATGCATTAGCGCCACCAGCTGTCCACAACGGACAAACTCATGCGGGGCAGCAGGTCGAATCGTTCGTTCTCTTGGGGGGGGGGCGAACGCATTTCTTTTAAATGTAGATGTAAATTAATATTCAAAGTTTTCAGCTAGTTGACAGTAGGGCTGTACAATATGACCAAATTATCATATCTCAATATTGTCATATCAATATGATGTTTCATATGACTATGATTTGACACAAAGTGCAGCAACATTGAATATTAAACAAAACAGTAATAATACTGCACTCATTTTGCACTCATAAGGTTAGGATACAGTGCCCTCCAAAAGTACTGATGGTATTGCACACATTACATGTTCGATGTCACTGACATTAATGTGCGAAGCTCTTCACTATCTGTGTATATATCATCAAAAGAACAATTAAAACTGAATAATTATTGAAGAACCTAACATCGGTTTGCGGATTTTTACGACAATATTGTCCAGTTTGTGGCTTTTTCTCCACTAGGCTGAATTTTTGTGCCATTTCTGGATTGTTTTTTGCCATTTCTGGTTTGTGCCTTCATCTATCATAGAGCAAGCTTCGTGCCGCTGAGCGTTTCAGTGCAGAAGGTTCCGGGTTCAAATCCCACCCCTGCCACATTTCTCCATGTAATGTGGACTTGCATCAGGAAGGGCATCCAGCATAAAACCTGTGCCAATTCAACATGTAGATCCACCTTGGATTTGCTGTGGCGACCCCAAGTGCAAACAAGGGAGCAGCCGAAGGGACTTATTATTATTATTATTATTATTATTATTATTATTATTAGCAGGGGTGGTGGCCAAGTGGTTAGTGCTCTTGGTTTCAGTGTAGAAGGTTCCTGGTTCAAACCCCAGCCCTGCCACATGCAATGTGGAGTTGCGTCAGGAAGGGCATCTGGTGTTAAACTTGCCAAATCAACATGCAGATCCACCTTGGATCTGCTGTGGTGACCCTGCACAGCCCAAGGGACTTGCTGTTGTTGTTGCTGTTGACAGTAGTAGTAGTGATTTGATACTGTGAGCCCAACATTGAGAATTGAGGGCATTGTTTATTATTCCTTCATTCACATTCTGACACTAATTCCAGTGTGCATCATGACAGCAGGAGAGAAATGTAGCTCAACCCATACTTCCTTATCCTCAGCAACTTCCTCTTACTCTTTCTGGGGGATCCCAAGACCTCTCCAAGCCAGCTGGGAAATATCCAGCATCTCCTGGATCTTCACCTTGAAGATTAGAATGCTTCATTGTCATTGTACAAGAACAAAGAAATGCAAGCACAACGACACTGCAAAGGCTGTTTCAAGGTGCTGTGCAAAAAAAATAAAGAAAAGAAAAATAATACAAATACGGGGCAAATGCAGGCAATTATATGTTTGCATAGCAAGCAACATTTATGCAACAAAATGTGTAATAGGTACAGTTTGTAATAAAACTACTTCACATGCTTATAGTGTGAGGTGTGAAGGTGAGGAACAGGGAGGCAACCAGGGGTCTCCTCACCACATACCTCAGCTGACTCCTTCAATGTGAATTAGTAGCACCTCAACTCCAAATCTCTCCCAGATATTTAAGCTTCTCACTTTATCCCCATAGAATAGTCCCTGAAAGCCGTCTGAATCTTCCAAATGGTTTCCACCTGGCTGTCTCTCACAGTTTCTGGAAAAATGTGATGCAGCAAAGCTCCAAATCATTCAGACATTTCCCTGAAAATGAAAATCCGACGAGGGGGGTGGACCAGTGCTCACTCAAAGTGCACGAAGGTTCAAGCTTGGCTGATGCAATCACACGTGATTCAAATCCATATAGTTTTTGAAAAAAATAAAAAGGTCCGTTACTTTTTGGACAGACCTCGTATGTATTTTATTATATTACACAAAACTAGATCTTTATCATTTCATCTCTGTTAGATTGCAAATGACTAACGGCCCTGTCCCACTGGCGTTTAGGAAGATTTGCGTATGGATTGCGCACAAAATTGGCTCATATTTGCTTAACATCTGCAATATGCGTGAAGCATGCTTGTATGAGTTGGCCGACACCTGCACACGTCTGCAATTAGCCGCAGAGGCGCATTTTTCCATTTCCAGGATTTTTGAGCTGCACAAAATTTTGGCTGCGGATGACATCCGCCTTACATACTCCATACATACTCAATACATACAATACATACTCAATATATGTGCTGTATATTCGCTGTCATCTGCTGATATCCACAACTGACAGGGATTTGCGGCTTGGCAGCGGACTGGTACAGTGTGTAAAACGGATAATTTGTGTGCCCATAATGTGCATATCACAAACTAAAATAAGTTGTAGCGACCGCATACACATTGGCCACGAATAAAGCGTTTTTATTACATCTGCTTTGCATCTGATTTGCGGTGAATGCAAAACCCAAGCGCTGTGTTCACAGCTGGATGCTGTTCTTTGTTATACCGGCTGCCACGTGCTCTGCGCTGGACGCTGTGTATATAAAATAATTATTTTGTGGTGGTTTAATCATTTTATTCTGCAAATTGGCTGCTGAAAACAGCTCTAATCACCTCCTGAATCACAGAGGACGCTGCAGCTGGGCTGTTTGCGCGCGCATGCATTTTGAGCCGTCTAAAAAGGTAATTATTTGACTTGTTTACATTGTCAAGGCTTGATAAAACAGTTGCATGTTTTTTCCTTCTTGTCTGCAGCTGTTACAGTATTTATTCATATGTTTATAACAGATTTACCTTCTTGTTATAATCATTCAGACGAGCTGCGCTCTGATGCGATCTGCTGACATCACCACTCGCCCTGTTCACTGCTTGTTTACTCCAATCAACTTGTCCAAGTCCAGCAAATGCTCCAGAGGCTGTATTGTTGGTGTGAATAGTGATGCCGACGGCCCAAGTGCGCTTCTTTTATGACCTCAATGCAGATGCTGTGCACGCGCAACACGTGCGCGATGCATCATAATACACCCATAATATTGCCATGATAATCGCAATGCATGAGATCCGTTTCCTCACTACATGCGTTATACAATATATATTTGCTATATATTATTAATATATCCGTAATTCATACTGGGACATTTGTCATTTTTGGCCATTTTTGTTGTGGACGACAACGTGTGCCCGTACTTTGTGTACTCAATTCATGCGCAATTAATCCTCTCCCCAGTGGGACAGGGCCCTAACCTAAGAGGAACTACCGTTGTCGCCGACCAAACAGTCCCCCCTAAACATTGGCCCCCCTAAAAATCAGTCTCCCCTAAAAATCGCTCCCTCCTAAAAATTGGTCCGCCTAAAAATCAGTCCACCTTGCCTTCACTGTGCATGCATCATTTAGGAGCATCAGCAGTGATTCACTGATTATCACCTCGTTTCTGCTTCAAACTGCACTCCAGTCATCATCTATCTCAGTGTCAGATATCTGAAACTTTTGTACAACAATCATTTCATAAATTCAGCATTATTTCATAATAAAAGATGGGGGAAGCAATCTGAGCGCCACAGCAGGCCGTCTGAGTCTGACGTGCTGCTGTGCCTACATCATTTCAGAGCGTCAGTAGCTACTCACAGATTATCACCTTGTTTGTGCTTAAAACTGACTTTAGAATGATTTAAGAGGTTTTACTTTGTCATCTGTTGGTTAATAATCACATTATTCCCTTTGATCACTTTGGGTGGCGAGACTCAGACTCAGAGAGTCAGACTCAGACGAGCTGCTGTGGTCCCAAATGACACATGCGCAGTGAAGGCAGGGCAGACCAATTTTCAGGGGTGGACTGTTGGGTCAGCAACACCGTACCAAGGGCAGTTCATTGACAGCTGCCTTTTATCAGCGTTTATCCATATAATAAAAGGGAAGTGGCCTCTGTGTGTGTTTGTGAATCCAGAGCATCAACTGAAAAACACAAAGAGCCGACTTTCGTCCTTTGGCACACTTGTGTTTTTTCGCGAGGATTCAAGTGGTGAAAACAGCAAGGTAATTGGACCAATATTTTTTGGGAAATCAGTCATTTTTGTTATGAATACAAGCCGGTTTATGTTGCACTTCCACAGTAAGAGCCTGTATTTCAAAATAAAAGCCCATGAGGTTGCTGCAGACCTGAAGAATTCATCAGTCTGTCCATCCTCAAACATCCCAGACAGCAGATTCACATCTGGACATTTTCTGTCTGCATGTGACCTCAAACTCAGAATTAACATGTTCACACTCCAGAAAAAACAGCAGAATTGTGTCTCAACAGTTGCCCACAAAAATGGGGAGGGGGGGGGGAGCAGGGGATTTGATCCAATGTGAACACTGTCACACTGCAAATATAAAACTTCAGTTATTTGTAATGTCTTTACATGGAATATTGTACTGGTTAAGCAGCTTGAGAAAAGCTTATTGACAAAAAAAAAAAAAAAAAAAATCATTTTAGAAAACTGAACACAACCTAAACAGATTAAACCTTCAATAAAGTCTTTCATTAAAGCCAAGACATTTACCAGATATACCACAAATGACCACAGGTCAGTGTCCTCATAGTATATCAGTTCTTTTATTTGTTCAGATTTTGGGGGCAATTACAAAAAAAAGCCAATTTCATGTTATGACCTATATAATTATACAGTCCTAATGTTTACCACATTTTCATTCTATTCGTCTCCTGCAGAAATCGCTTCAAGCAAAAGAAAAGGTAACACATGACATTAAATCTTTGACAATATTTTTTATCAAAATGTATTTTTCAATAAACTGCTAAATTGTTGGGTTTGTATGGAAGCCCGTTTGTGCCACTTGAAAAAAGTTTTTTTGATTAATTGCGAGATAGTATCTCGCAATTCTGACTTATTATCTCACAATTCTGACTTATTATCTCACAATTCTGAGTTACTATCTCGCAGTTCTGACTTATTATCTCACAATTCTGACTTATTATCTCACAAATCTGAGTTACTATCTCACAAATCTGAGTTACTATCTCACAATTCTGACTTATTATCTCACAATTCTGAGTTACTATCTCGCAATTCTGACTTATCTCACAATTCTGAGATACTATCTCGTAATTGCGAGATACTAACTCGAAATTCTGAGTTACCATCTCGCAATTCTGAGATACTATAATTGCGAGATACTAACTCGAAATTCTGAGTTACCATCTCGCAATTCTGAGATACTAACTCCCAATTCTGACATATTATCTCACAATTCTGAGGTAAATATCTCACAATTCTGAGATACCATCTGATCAACACAGTGGCAGCACGCTCCGTCTCCGTTTCGCTTCCCACGCTCCTGCCACAGCAACAGTTGAGAAGCAGACGGGGTGCACATTTGCCATTCATAACGTAAGTATTTACTCAGTACGACTATGTTGGTTAGGTTATCTGCTTTATTCACGATTCAAGAACTCGGTGAGGATTATATCTACTGTGTATTTACTTTAATGGTAATGCATTAAAACTGAGTGATTGTGCTCACAGTTAAAACAGTGGCATGCGCTAGTCATTGCGGTACAGCTAGCTAGTGTTGTGAAAGTGTAGGAACACGGACCCACAACAGGGGGCGCAAATGACCGGACAATGGAGAAGGTAAATAACAAGTTTTACTGTTGTGAAACGAGCACAACCAATACAACAATCAACAATTTGGGGTTAAGCCGAATTCTGCTGGTGTCGTGTGGGCAGGCTCGAAGGTAGGAGACGTCCGTCCAAGTCGAACCGGAACCACCCAGATCTCCTCTGCCACCGAACCCTGGAAGTACTGGAACCGCCAAGTCCCGAATTCCCAGGTGGCCACTGCCTCCGCTCGTCGGATCCGGTACTGCTGGCAAGAGAGAGCAACAAACACACAGGTGTGGATGCGGCTGCACCCAGTAACACGGAGAGGGGAGAAGCCGCCTCCACCTCTCGTCACAATAAAGCAGGAAGGTGAGTACTTATCCAAGCAATCGGCTTTCGGTAGTCAGCTGTCCTGAAAGGTTTAACAAGTATTATCAGATAACACAGAATATGCTGCAGAGAAGGTTACCTCTATCTCAAGGCGATATCTCGGCACTGAGGTGGAGACGCTGTCCTGCTGATATACCTCCGTGCTGAGTGGAACAGCTGTGTCCAGTGATGGGTGACAGCTGTCACCCTGGCTGCTCACGTGAGGCGGCAGCGCCCTCTGGTGGTGGTGGGCCAGCAGTACCTCCTCTTCAGCGGCCCACACAACAGCTAGCCCCCCTCTCCACCCCTGCCAAATTGAGCTTCAAAAAAAGATTAAAACCCAAAATAAGGGGAGGAATAAGTCGTCCTGTTCACCAAAACTGTGTGGGGGAGGATGGTGTAGCCTATTTGTTAGGCTAGATGTGACTTGCTGTCGTTTATCGTTTATAAGTTGAGTGCAATTTTGCCATTTCGTGGGTAACTTGAAGTAATATTTTCATTCAGGGAGGAGCATGCCATGCATGCACAGACCTAGAATCACCGGCGTGAAGTTAGACAGTAGACAGTAGTTCATTATTCAGACAATAATTCGCGATGAAGCAGTTCTGGTTGTATTATGGGCAAAAAATGTTTTTAAAATGGAAATAAACGTGCCCTGTTAAATTCTACCTTAAAAAAAAATCCAAAATAAAATAATAATCTGGTTTTGATGCTAAAACCAAAAATACGACGACAGAATATGGAAAGAATAAACAGACATATACTCATTTATTAGGCTTGTGCTTTGAATTAAATCTGTCAACTCTTTACAACTCCCCCTAGTCACAACTTTAGTTAAAAAAGTGCTGCAAAAACAATTATGAAAAGAACAGACAGTTACACATCAAAAACAACAATGAGAAATAAAAGAATGACAAAAATTTTAAAATTAAAAAAATAGTCAAGATGACAAGTGACTACCGTACAAATAATATTTCAAAAATTCTGATTTTCTGCGCTGAATAACTGTCCACATTTAAGCAGTAATAGCTTTTACATGGGCAAGTGCATTTTGGCGCCACCTGCCCAGATATGTCGAGTGCCCTTGCCCCATGCCCACCAACCTCCATTTCACCCCCTCCCACCCTTCAATTTCAGTGTATTTAATGATATGGCGAACTACTGTCTGGAAATTGAATCACAGTCCAGAATCTGAATAACTGTCCACATTTAAGCAGTAATAGCTTTTACATGGGCAAGTGCATTTTGGTGCCACATGCCCAGATCTGTCAAGTGCCCTTGCCCCATCCACCCCAACCCTCATTTCACCCCCTCCCACCCCTCCAAATGACCACTTTCAATGATAAACCGAACTACTGTCTGGAATTTGAATCACTGTCCACATTTAAGCAGTAATAGCTTTTACATGGGCAAGTGCATTTTGGCGCCACCTGCCAAGATATGTCAAGTGCCCTTGCCCCATGCCCACCAACCTCCATTTCACCCCCTCCCACCACTCAATTTCAGTGTATTTAATGGTGCACTTGCCCATGTCAAAGCTATTACTGCTTAAATGTGGACAGTTATTCAGATTCTGGACTGTGATTCAATTTCCAGACAGTAATTTGCGATATCATAAAATACAGTGAAATTGAGGGGTGGGAGGGGGTGAAATGGAGGTTGGTGGGCATGGGGCAAGGGCACTTGACATATCTGGGCATGTGGCGCCAAAATGCAGTTGCCCATGTAAAAGCTATTCCTGCTTAAATGTGGACAGTTATTCAGCGCAGAAAATCAGAATTTTTGAAATATTATTTGTACAGTAGTCAGTTGTCATCTTGATTATTTTAGTAATTTTTAAATTGTTTTTGTCATTCTTTTATTTCTAGTTATTGTTTTTGATGTGTAACTGTCCGTTCTTTTCATATTTGTTTTACAGCACTTTTTTAACTAAAGTTGTGACTAGAGTGAGGTGACACATTTAATTCAAAGCACAATGTTGTGTGGGCCGCTGAAGAGGAGGTAATGCTGGCCCACCACCACCAGATGGCGCCCTGCTTGAAGTGCGGGCTTCAAGCACGAGAGGGCGTCGGAGCAACAGAGAGTGACAGCTGTCACTCATCATCAGCACCAACTGTCACTCATCATCCACATCACCATAAAAGCCGGACTGCAACTCCACCTCCCCGCCGAGAAATCAGCTACCGTAAGAGGTAATTTCTCTGCTGACTTAAAACTGTGTCTTAATCTGAACTCTTTTGCAGCCGTTTTCCTGTGGTGTTTTCCTTATCTGTGGAATTGGCGTTTGGTGTGATCAGCGATGGCTTCGCTTCACACTCCAACCAGATAAGTGGTTAGACAGGAGCTGCACGAGTGTGTGATTGGAGGTGGAGGTGCTCCCTCTCAAAAGAACACAGACTGTGGAATTACTGAGTGTGCAAACTCACACTCATCTGCACTGTTTCTGTTCTCTGCCAGCAGTACCAGGTCTGACAGCTGGAGACGGTGGCCACCTGGGGATCCAGGACTTGGCGGCTGCGGTGTTCTTCAGAGCCGTTGGCGTTGAGGGCCGTGTGGGATCCGGCTCGGTTCTGGACGGACGTCTTCTATCCTCAAGCCTGCCCACACGTCACTCTACATATAATTGTCTGTATTACCAAAACTGTATTTGTCTGTATTCCGTTGTGCACTTCACAACATTAAATTGTTACTGTTTGGCTTATCCATTGCCCGTTCATTTAACGCCCCCTGTTGTGGGTCCGTGTACCTACACTTTCACAACAGGATTTCTCGGCCAGCGTCATGGATCCCGAGGGGCGTCAACCATCACTTGAACAGCCAATGGAAGAGCAAGGTGCACAGGCGTCAGCAGGAGGTGTGTTAGGTGAGCTGCAGTGAATCTTAACCGCTTTCACTGCTCGGTTGGACTTAGTCACCGAGCGGAATGTGATTCTCAGTCAGAGGATGGAGGCTCTCACCGCCCAGGTGGAAGCGCAGGCTCAGGGCGCTGCTGCAGCACATCCTCCTGCTGACCGGAGGCCTGAGACAGACATTCTGCTGGTCGTTCAACGAACCCCCCCACCTTCCCCTGAAGCATACATAAGCCCTCCGGAGCCGTACGGAGGCTGTGTTGAGATGTGCGCGGACTTCTTAATGCAGTGCTCGCTCGTCTTTTCACAGCGTCCCGTCATGTACGCGTCAGACGCTAGCCGGGTGGCTTACGTTATAAATTTGCTTCGAGGAGAGGCACGCGCCTGGGCTACGGCGCTCTGGGAGCAGAATTCACGGCTCCTAACGACATATGCTGGGTTTGTGAGGGAGTTCCGACAGGTGTTCGACCACCCTCATAGAGGCGAGACCGCTTCAAGCATGCTGCTGTCGATAAGACAGGGGCGTCGGAGCACTGCGAAGTATGCAGTCGACTTCCGCATCGTGGCAGCGCGAGCCGGTTGGAATGCTGTTGCGCTCCGCGCCGCCTTTGTAAACTGTCTCTGGTCCTTAAGGAACACCTGGTGGCGAAGGACGAGCCGCGGGATTTAGACGGGCTTATCGACCTAGTTATACGGTTAGACAACCGATTAACAGAACACAGACGGGAGCGAGATGAAGGGGGTGGTCAGGCACAAGCCGTCCCTCTTCCTCCCGGGTCCGAAAGGGAGCCGTCTTCCCCACGCTCCACAGCCAGGGCACTCCACATGATGACAGCTCCCCCTGCTGACGTTGCTATGGAAACGAGCAGGGCCAAAAGGCGATCAGATCAGAGACAAAGGAGGCTGGTCATTGGGGAGTGTTTTCACTGCAGCTCAACCGAGCACACACAGAAAAACTGCCCAAACGGTCAAAACAGCAGCACTCATCCTTAGAGACTGGGCTAAGGGTGGGTCATAATACCAACGCGGGGAAACCCCGTAAATCTGCACGCATCCCAGTCACGATCCTGAGTGGGGATCTAAGCCTTCACGCCCCAGCACTGGTGGACACGGGGTCGGAGGGGAATCTGTTGGACAGCAGATGGGCAAGGGAGGTCGGGCTCCCTCTAGTGGCTCTACCTTCACCTTTGAAGGTACGGGCACTAGATGGCACCCTTCTTCCATTAATCACACACCAGACACAGCCAGTGACTTTGGTGGTGTCTGGTAATCACAGGGAGGAGATTGTGTTTTATGTAACACCTTCTACCTCCAGTGTGATTTTGGGTTATCCTTGGATGATAAAGCACAATCCCCAGATTGATTGGCCGTCTGGGGTTGTGGCTCAGTGGAGCAAAACCTGCCACTGGGAATGTCTCGGATTCTTGGTTCCGCCTGGTGTGACAGCTAGTGAGGAGGTTAAAGTTCCCCCCAATCTGACGGCGGTGCCAAGTGAGTACCATGATCTTGCTGACGTTTTCAGCAAAGATCTGGCGCTCACCCTTCCCCCGCACCGTCCATACGATTGTGCCATTGATTTGATTCCGGGCGTTGAGTACCCGTCCAGCAGGCTGTACAACCTCTCACGTCCTGAACGCGAATCAATGGAGACCTACATCCGGGACTTGTTAGCTGCCGGGCTGATCCGAAACTCCACCTCCCCGATGGGTGCAGGTTTCTTTTTTGTGGGCAAGAAGGACGGCGGACTCCGTCCATGCATTGATTACAGGGGGCTGAATGAGATCACGGTTCGCAACCGATACCCTCTGCCCTTGTTAGATTCAGTGTTCACGCCCCTGCATGGAGCCCAAATTTTCACAAAACTGGATCTTAGAAATGCATACCACCTGGTTCGGATCCGGAAGGGAGACGAGTGGAAGACGGCATTTAACACCCCATTAGGTCACTTTGAGTACCTGGTCATGCTGTTCGGCCTCACTAACGCCCCCGCGACGTTCCAAGCTTTGGTAAATGATGTCTTGCGGGACTTCCTGCATCGGTTTGTCTTCGTATATCTAGACGATATACTCATTTTTTCCCCAGATCCTGAGACTCATGTTATGCATGTACGTCAGGTCCTGCAGCGGTTGTTGGAGAACCGGCTGTTTGTGAAGTGCGAGAAGTGCGAGTGCCACTGCACTTCTTTGTCCTTCTTGGGGTTCATAATCTCCTCCAACTCCGTTGCCCCTGATCCGGCCAAGGTTGCGGCGGTGAGAGATTGGCCCCAACCCACAAACGATCTGACGCCCTGTCCCGGGTGCACGAAGAGGAAGTCAGGACCGAGCTGTCAGACCCGACTGAAACCATCATCCCGAGTCCACTGTCGTGGCCACCCTCACCTGGGACGTGGAGAAGACCATCTGGGAGGCCCTGACACGGAACCCGGACCCGGGGACCGGCCCGAAGAACAAGATGTATGTCCCATCAGAGGCCAGGGCTGCAGTCCTGGACATCTGTCACGGTTCCAATCTCTCCTGCCACCCAGGGGTGCGAAGAACCGTGGCAGTTGTCCAGCAGCGCTTCTGGTGGGCGTCTCTGGAAGCCGACGTCTGGGAGTACGTCCAGGCCTGCACCACCTGCGCCAGGGGCAGAGCGGACCACCAAAAGACCCAGGGCCTCCTCCAGCCTTTGCCTGTGCTTCATCGCCCCTGGTCTCACATCGGCCTGGACTTCGTCACGGGCCTCCCGCCGTCCCAGGGAATGACTGCCATCCTCACAATAGTGGACCGGTTCTCCAAGGCGGCCCACTTCGTGGCCCTCCCGAAGCTCCCGACGGCCCAGGAGACTGCAGACCTCCTGGTCCACCATGTCGTGCATCTGCATGGGATTCCATCAGACATTGTCTCAGATCATGGTCCTCAGTTCTCCTCACAAGTCTGGAGGAGTTTCTGCAGGGAACTGGGGGCCACCGTGAGTCTCTCGTCCGGGTACCACCCTCAGACGAACGGACAGGCAGAGCGGGCTAACCAGGACTTGGAGCAGGCCCTCCGCTGCGTGACCTCCGCGCACCCGACGGCCTGGAGCCACCATCTGGCCTGGATCGAGTACGCCCACAATAGCCAAGTTTCGTCTGCCACCGGCCTCTCCCTGTTTGAGGTTTGTTTGGGGTACCAGCCCCCATTGTTCCCGCTCGTAGAGGGAGAGGTCAGGGTGCCCTCGGTCCAGGCCCACCTCAGAAAGTGCCGTCAGGTGTGGCGTACCGCCCGTTCTGCCCTGTTAAAGGCCCGGACGAGGGCAAAGGCCCATGCAGACCGCCGGCGTTCCCCGGCCCCTGCATACCAGACCGGGCAGGAGGTGTGGTTGTCAACCAAGGACATCCCTCTTCAGGTGGACTCACAGAAGCTCAAGGACAGGTTTATTGGACCATTTCCCATCCTCAAAGTCCTCAGTCCGGCTGCAGTGAAGCTGGCAGCTTCAGCTTCACTGCAGATCCACCCGGTTTTCCATGTCACGCCTTAAGCCTCACCACACTTCACCACTCTGCACCCCTGGACCTACACCGCCTCCTGCCCGGATCATCGACGGGGAGCCGGCATGGACTGTGCGTCGGCTCCTGGACGTCCGTCGGAAGGGTCGGGGGTTCCAGTATCTGGTGGACTGGGAGGGGTATGGACCTGAAGAACACTCCTGGGTGAAGAGGAGCTTCATCCTGGACCCGGCCCTCCTGGCCGATTTCTACACCCGTCACCCTGACAAGCCTGGTCGGGCGCCAGGAGGCGCCCGTTGAGGGGGGGGTCCTGTTGTGTGGGCCGCTGAAGAGGAGGTACTGCTGGCCCACCACCACCAGATGGCGCCCTGCTTGAAGTGCGGGCTTCAATCACGAGAGGGCGTCGGAGCAACAGAGAGTAACAGCTGTCACTCATCATCAGCACCAGCTGTCACTCATCATCCACATCACCATAAAAGCCAGACTGCAACTCCACCTCCCCGCCAAGAAATCAGCTACCGTAAGAGGTAATTTCTCTGCTGACTTAAAACTGTGTCTTAATCTGAACTCTTTTGCAGCCGTTTTCCTGTGGTGTTTTCCTTATCTGTGGAATTGGCGTTTGGTGTGATCAGCGACGGCTTTGCTTCACACTCCAACCAGATAAGTGGTTAGACAGGAGCTGCACGAGTGTGTGATTGGAGGTGGAGGTGCTCCCTCCCAAAAGAACACAGACTGTGGAATTACTGAGTGTGCGAACTCACACCCATCTACACTGTTTCTGTTCTCTGCCAGCAGTACCAGGTCTGACAGCTGGAGACGGTGGCCACCTGGGGATCCAGGACTTGGCGGCTGCGGTGTTCTTCAGATCCGTTGGCGGTGAGGGCCGTGTGGGATCCGGCTCGGTTCTGGATGGACGTCTTCTATCCTCAAGCCTGCCCACACGTTACTCTACATATAATTGTCTGTATTACCAAAACTGTATTTGTCTGTATTCCGTTGTGCACTTCACAACATTAAATTGTTACTGTTTGGCTTATCCATTGCCCGTTCATTTAACGCCCCCTGTTGTGGGTCCGTGTTCCTACACTTTCACAACACACAAGCCTAATAAATGAGTATATGTCTGTTTACGCTTTCCATATTCTGTCATTGTATTTTTGGTTTTAGCATCAAAACCAAATCATTATTTTATTTTGGATTTGTTAAAGGTAGAATTCAACAGGGCATGTTTATTTCCATTTTAAAAACATTTTTTGACCATAATACAACCAGAACTGCCTCATCGCGAACTACTGTCTACTGTCTAACTTCACGCCGGTCGTAGAATCATTTTATGTCTGTGTATGCGCGCTCTAGATGCTATGTTTGTTCATGCGAGCTACACACTAAAATGATTCCACAGTTATCCAAACCATAGACTGAAGGAATAAAACAAAACCTCAGGCCTCTTCAAAGTACAATGTCAGCCTCCTTTGTGCAACATTCAAAATACTAACACATTTTACAAAATTACAACTGTTGTGTGTAAAGTTACACCATACCTGTTTATATAGTCCAGTCATTTTATGGTTTGACCCAGAACAAATTGCAACAGAAATGATTTTGGTGGCATTTGAACTGTGAAACTGTTTTATAAAACATACTAAAAGTCTAGAAAGATAAAAAATCGGGAACACTCCCAAAATCCAAGATGGCCACCCGAAAACATGCAAAAACTTTTTTCCCCAAATAACTCAAAAAAATCAATACTTAAGAACATAAATGTATTGATGTTAGATATAAAGTTGGGTATTGTGGACATTTTGACACCAAAATTAAGTCTCTATCTGTAACAGTTCTTGAGATACAGTCTATCTAACCTAACTACAAGGTTCTGTGCTAGGACCAATTTTATTCACTTTATACATGCTTCCCTTAGGCAGTATTATTAGACGGCATTGCTTAAATTTTCATTGTTACGCAGATGATACCCAGCTTTATCTATCCATGAAGCCAGAGGACACACACCAATTAGCTAAACTGCAGGATTGTCTTACAGACATAAGGACATGGATGACCTCTAATTTCCTGCTTTTAAACTCAGATAAAACTGAAGTTATTGTACTTGGCCCCACAAATCTTAGAAACATGGTGTCTAACCAGATCCTTACTCTGGATGGCATTACCCTGACCTCTAGTAATACTGTGAGAAATCGTGGAGTCATTTTTGATCAGGATATGTCATTCAAAGTGCATATTAAACAAATATGTAAAACTGCTTTTTTGCATTTACGCAATATCTCTAAAATTAGAAAGGTCTTGTCTCAGAGTGATGCTGAAAAACTAATTCATGCATTTATTTCCTCTAGGCTGGACTATTGTAATTCATTATTATCAGGTTGTCCTAAAAGTTCCCTGAAAAGCCTTCAGTTAATTCAAAATGCTGCAGCTAGAGTACTGACGGGGACTAGAAGGAGAGAGCATATCTCACCCATATTGGCCTCTCTTCATTGGCTTCCTGTTAATTCTAGAATAGAATCACACAGCACAATGCCACAGATGTCGCAAGATTTGAGGGAGCGTGCAATTGGCATGCTGACAGCAGGAATGTCAACCAGAGCTGTTGCTCGTGTATTGAATGTTCATTTCTCTACCATAAGCCGTCTCCAAAGGCGTTTCAGAGAATTTGGCAGTACATCCAACCAGCCTCACAACCACAGACCACGTGTAACCACACCAGCCCAGTACCTCCACATCCAGCATGTTCACCTCCAAGATCATCTGAGACCAGCCAATCAGACAGCTGCTGAAACAATCGGTTTGCATAACCAAAGAATTTCTGCACAAACTGTCAGAAACCGTCTCAGGGAAGCTCATCTACATGCTCGTCGTCTTCATCTGGGTCTCGACCTGACTCCAGTTTGTTGTCGTAACCGACTTGAGTGGGCAAATGCTCACATTCGCTGGCGTTTGGCTCATTGGAGAGGTGTTCTCTTCACGGATGAATCCCGGTTCACACTGTTCAGGGCAGATGGCAGACAGCGTGTGTGGCGTCGTGCGGGTGAGCAGTTTTCTGATGTCAGTGTTGTGGATCGAGTGGCCCATGGCGGCGGTGGGGTTATGGTATGGGCAGGCGTCTGTTATGGATGAAGAACACAGGTGCATTTTATTGATGGCATTTTGAATGCACAGAGATACCGTGACGAGATCCTAAGGCCCACTGTTGTGCCATACATCCAAGAACATCACCTCATGTTGCAGCAGGATAATGCACGGCCCCATGTTGCAAGGATCTGTACACAGTTCTTGGAAGCTGAAAATGTCCCAGTTCTTGCATGGCCGGCATACTCACCGGACATGTCACCCATTGAGCATGTTTGGGATGCTCTGGACCGGCGTGTACGACAGCGTGTACCAGTTCCTGCCAATATCCAGCAACTTCGCACAGCCATTGAAGAGGAGTGGACCAACATTCCACAGGCCACAATTGACAACCTGATCAACTCTATGCGAAGGAGATGTGTTGCACTGCATGAGGCAAATGGTGGTCACACCAGATACTGACTGGTACCCCCCCCAATAAAACAAAACTGCACCTTTCAGAGTGGCCTTTTATTGTGGGCAGTCTAAGGCACACCTGTGCACTAATCATGGTGTCTAATCAGCATCTTGATATGGCACACCTGTGAGGTGGGATGGATTATCTCAGCAAAGGAGAAGTGCTCACTATCACAGATTTAGACTGGTTTGTGAACAATATTTGAGGGAAATGGTGATATTGTGTATGTGGAAAAGTTTTAGATCTTTGAGTTCATCTCATACAAAATGGGAGCAAAACCAAAAGTGTTGCGTTTATATTTTTGTTGAGTGTAATATGAGTAACTTCTCTGTTCATATTCCAGTGAAATATTGACTCAAAAAGATTATTATTACCTTCTTTAGATGAACATTTCAGAAATGGTACTTAGTTTTCAACATAACAATGCTCAATGTCATCAATTTTTGTCGAGTGTAGATGTATTTTTATACCATATCTCAAAAACTGTAATAGCTACAGCTATTTTTTGGTGCCAAAATGTCCACAATGCACAAGTTTATTCAACTTCAATGTATTTATGGGCCTTAACTGCAATATTTTTAACGTAATAGGACACAAACCAAATTGCCATCCTTGAGTGTATGTAAACTACATATAGACTGTATCTCAAGAACTGTTACAGATAGAGACCTAATTTTGGTGTCAAAATGTCCACAACACCCAAGTTTATATTTAACATCAATACATTTATGTGCTTAAATATTGATATTTTTTTAGTTATTTTGGAAAAACTAAATTTTTGCATGTTTTCAGACGGCCATTTTGGATTTTGGGAGTGTTCCCGATTTTTTGTCTTTCTAGACTTTTAGTATGTTTTATAAAACAGTTTCAGGGTTCAAATGCCACCAAAATTATTTCGGTTGCAATTTGTTCCGGGTTGACGCCTTTTTTCATAAAATGACTGGACTAATAGTGCTCGCTCATACGTAGTGTAAATAAGTAAAGAATTTTACTCAACACAGAGCATGGGGGACACTTTTACAAACTTCTTTATTGTCTCATAGAACTAGTGGTTACATTCTGTATGCCTTAGTGGTTGTCTACCATCTATTGGTAACTATTGGTATGACACAGAATGGCATATCTGGGTGATTCTTTAACTACAGGCACTATTGGCCTTGTAAATGTAATTTCCACCACACCATTGCCTTACAATATAAAGCACCTTGGGGCAACTGTTTGTTGTGATTTGGCGCTATATACATGTGCTCTGATGTCACTGTTTATCTCCATAGAAACTACCCAAACAATCTTTCATACAAACTGTTTAAAGGGACATTAGTGTTGTGGTGGAAATTACGGCAATAGTGTGGGACAACTACATTTTGTTTAAAAAGATCACAACAGTTGTATGACATTGAATACCCCAATTATGTTTTGATTATTTTACTGATATTTTATTCAGAGATATTTTAAAACATTAGAAAAAACGTTTCTTTACCATTCATTTTTATCATTGAAGATCAAAAGTCTGGGTGTGGGACAAGCACAAAATGGCAATATTTGCATATAATGATGCTGAAAAAATGTGAAAAAGTCATCATAGACTACTCGAACAAATTTCTTAACACACTTTCATTGTAAAGATAACTATAAAAGTGTGAAATTTCCCCTTTTTTCTGTTTTTTTATACAATATGATCAAAGGACATAATAAGTGCCTGTAGTCTAAGAATCACCCATCTACTGGAGGTTCATACACAACAAGACCTTAATTGTTAGCAAAAAAGTACACATAGCATGCCTAAGCTGATCTATTGAGCAATTACAGTTTCTGATATTGTCTGTGTTTGATATTGTATTTCATGATGTGTAAATCTGAGATGGTGTTGTGTTCCTTAAATGTAGACTTCTGGTAAATGGGGGATAACCTTTATTTGAGTGTAAAAAATAAAGACAATCAAATCAATAATTCATCTTAAAATTCATGTCTTCATCACCACAGGATGGATGACATATTCGACTTCCTCAGACACAGAAATGTTCCAGAAGACATAATAGAGAACCTGGAGCATGAGAAGGTTTATAACTATTTTAGCGATTCTTAAAATGTGTAATTAAAAAAATAAATAAATTTTGCTCATTTACATTATATTGAAGCTGTAACATCGTCTTCTGACCTTTACATAATTACCTCCAAGGAGGTTACGTTTTCAGGCGCGTTTGTTTGTTTGTCTGTCTGTCAGCAGGATAACTCAAAAAGCTTTGAACAGATTTTGATGAAATTTTGTGGAGTGGTTGGAAATGACAAGAGGAACAAGTGATTAAATTTTAGTGGTGATCCGGATCACGATCCGGATCATGATGCTAACGCATTAGCATGTCTATGGCATTTTCAATGTTAAAAGTTAGCATTAAGCAGTTGCAGCTGTCATCACGTTCGGGTGCATTTGTTTTCAAATTGTAATATTTCTTAAATTTATTTTTGTTTATAGAAATTTGGTGGAGTGGTTGGAAATGACAAGAGGCATAAGTGATTAAATTTTAGTGATGATCCGGATCACGAGCCGGATCCCGATGCTAACGCGTTAGCATATCTATGGCATTTTTCAATGTTAAAAGTTAGCATTAAGCAGTTGCAGCTGTCATCACGTTCGGGTGCATTTGTTTTCAAATTGTAATATTTCTTAAATTTATTTTTGTTTATATTATTAATAATCTAATAATTATTATATACAATTTTAGAGAAACAGACAAAAAGAAATAGATCACTGTGCCAAGGAGGGAATCTCTTTAGGGTCAGTGACCCTATGGCCTTGTTTAGAGAAGTGTTTCATAAATGTTAAAAAAAATTCATATATTTGCAGTTTAGTTGAATAATAAATTGAATTTTGTCTCTTATTTGTTTTTGTCTATAAGCACATGCAATATCAATATCAGTGCTCAGATGACAGTAGCTTCTGGGAAAGGTGCAAGTTGCAATAAACTGTGATGCTAAGGATACATGCTATCCAGTCACAGCAGATGAAACTTTTTTTACTACTGAGCAAACATCATTGTTAGACTTTTTTAGGTTCAATGATTCCACGGCGTGGAGATGTTATGGCGTCAGTGACCCCATGGCCTTGGCAGAGATTTGCACTCTGAGTGCTTCTAGTTGGTCTTTGTTTTAGATTGATAGGACTGCAGTTCTAGAGATGACTGATGTACAGCTGAGTGCCTACTTACCATCTTATGGTGATCGTCTGGCGCTGACGGGATTTTGTAGGAGAAATGCAAACAGCACCAGGAAAGAATCACTTTTTCATTGCTTAAGCAACAAGTTGAAGAGAAAAAAAGATGAGGAAGAGAGGGGAGAGAGTGAGAGAAAACCACCAAAAAAGACACGTAAAACAATGAGAAAGGTCGAGTTGGGTTGGATGAACTATGACGACACGTGTCATCTTCAAGCAAGTGAGGACAAAGCGTGGTGGGGGGACAAGGAAAATTGATGTGTCTAAGGATGCTGTTAAGGAGGACTTGATCAAAATAGCCAGGGAGCTTTTCTTTCCTTCTGGAAGAAATGCC
The DNA here is from genome assembly GCF_902500255.1 of Thalassophryne amazonica. Lineage (NCBI taxonomy): Eukaryota > Metazoa > Chordata > Actinopteri > Batrachoidiformes > Batrachoididae > Thalassophryne > Thalassophryne amazonica. Next base: position 98,741,882 of record NC_047113.1, on the reverse strand, counting down.
GAAGGAGGCATTGAGGAGTTTAAATTCGATTTGATGGATTTCAAACAGGGTGTTGTTAATGATGTTACAACAGTTGGGCAGTTGTATGACGACACAGGGCTCACATTGCTCAGGTTTTACCTCAGTACACAGAGGAAAATGGACAGTGAATCCCATCAGAGTGAAGAGCAGGAGAGAATTGAACATCAGTCAACTCCCTCTTTACGATCAGCTGCAATTCCTCAGACAAGTCCAGAAGAAGTTAGCCTATTTGTAGAGGATGCTGATTTCGAGGGTATTTCCTACACTTATTCAGGTCTTAATGTTGAGAATGACACAGATGACAGCAACAGCTCTGCCACATGTCTGACGTAAAAACATATGAATGAAATCCATATAGTTTTTGAAAAAAATAAAAAGGACCCTTACTTTATTGACAGCCCTCGTATGTTCCATTTGTGGTATTATTGTTGGGAAAGTGTAGGTACACGGACCCACAACAGGGGGCGCAAATGAACGGACAATGGAGGAAGTCAAATAACAACACTTTACTGTTGTGAAGAAGCACAACAAACACAACAGATTACAACAATAGACAACAAGTCAAATCACAGAAGGTGTCGTGTGGGCAGGCTCGAAGATAGAAGACGTCTGTCCAAAGCAGAACCGGAACCACACGATTTCCTCTGCCACCAGACCCCGGGAATACTGGAGCCGCCAAGTCCCGAACTCCCAGGTGGCCACTGCCTCCGCGTGTCGGACCTGGTACTGCTGGCGAGGAACAAAAAAAAAAACAATTAAATGTGGGCGCGTTTACACCCAGCAATCCACACGGCAGGGAAACTACCTCCACCTCTCGTTGGAAAGAGTCTGCTATATAATGCACAAAAGTCACAAAAGGTTACTGAAAAGCTCTCACGGTCAGCTGAGAACGTTACCTTCCAGGTAGAACGATATCTCGGCAAAGAGGTGGAGACGTAGTCCTGCTGATGTACCCCTGCTGATCAGGTGATTGGTAACAGCTGTTGCAGGTGATGCGTGACAGCTGTCACCCTGGCTGCTCCTGTGAGGCGGCTGCGCCCTCTGGTGCCTGGAGCCCGCACTCCAGACAGGGCGCCCTCTGGTGGTGGGCCAGCAGTACCTCCTCTTCTGGCGGCCCACACAACAATTATCACAAGTTGAGTACTGTCAGTTGACAGTACTTGCTATAGGGTCTTGTAAATGATTTTATATAAGGATTTTATGATGATTTTATAATAGATGCATTGAACTTATTAAAGATGAAGTTATTCTTATCTCTGTTCAAATTTGTCTTCTTCAATTTCTCTTTAATCATTATTTGTAAATGTAACAAGTAGAACTCTACCTGTGCAGCAGGATAACAATATCACTATTTCCAGATACAATACAAAATCTCTGTGATTTCCCAGGACGACTCAACCTAACACCCCAACTATATTGTAAAAGGTGTTGAAGGACTTCAGGGTTAACTAAGGTCACAGGCTTACCTGACGGATGCGGCCTAGTGTTCACCTATATATAATGACACCTAGTAGTTCCTCTCCCCACTTAAGTACAACCAGTGGTAAGGATAAGTTTCCCCCTGCTCTGGATAAATAACACAACAACCTGACTGAATTAGAATAAATTTAACATTGAATAAATCAAACACATTAGCATGGAACTGCATGCCACGTTGAATAGCAATGAGTGTGAATTTGAAATGCCATACAACAGGAAGTTAAATCCTAAACCTATTCTCACCTAACGGGGAACAAATTCCAAACAAGAAAGTTTCTAACCAACCCAGTTGTAAGAAGTTGGGACCCTTGGTAATTTGTGAATAAAAACAGTTGTAAAAACAACACAAAGACGAACAATTCAAACTGAATTATACTGACTGCCAACATGATTGTAAAGATAAAAGACCATTGCAGAGAAGCACTCAGAATTAAAGATGTGGAGGTATTACAGTGAGTACTTACTTATTCTATAAATAATAACGAACTGCCAAGATTTCATGTATAAGACCAGTTTCTATAATCATGAAATGTCCATTGTTACCCTACCATCTATTAACATACTCTTGACACTCCAACAATGAAAGCTGGTAAAAACATTACAATGAATTCTTCAAATGCACATGATGCAGAGGTTTAACAGTCGCATGTATGCCAGAGCACATTTAAGATTGACCCAGAAGACATAAGAAACTGTCATCTGATTACAGAAGTGATTTTTTTTTTCATTCTTTTTTTTTTTGAAAAATCATGGAGTTTTGTTCTCATGGTGCTATACAGAGAATAGAAATCATACAACTTGTTTAAATGGTCATTTCAAAAGTCAGCATCTATGGTGGTATGGGGGTGCAGCATTGTCTTGGTTGTGGTCTTTTCACTCATCTGGTGAGTTAATGCTAAATAATAAAGTAAACACATTTCTGGCTGTGTGTTTTACTTTATCACACACTTTTTGAATCAGAAATAAATATTCACGAATGGCCATTCACCACTATTGTAGCTCTGAAAATAAGTCAGCTGTATTAACAGAAAAATGACCATCAGAGACTGGGTAACACAACATTATATGTGGCTGATACTTTTATCCAAAGCAACTTAAAGTTATTTAGGTACAGGCTATTGGTAACAATCCGTAGAGCAATATGGGGTTAGGTGCCATGCTCAAGGTCACTTCAGCCATGGTGTTGTAGGGAGAGGTAACTGTGGGATTCATACTTGCAACCCTCTGATCCAGAAACTAACTCTACCAGGGGAAAGCTTCACTATTAAAACAAAGCACACAAACAGACATAAGAAAAGAAACATGACCTTCAACACAGCTTGGTAATGTGCACTGTTCTGCCAGTGGAACACTTCACTATTGGTTGGAAAAAACTTCACTACCATAGTAATACATAGTAATACACTACTTGTACTACGGCATGACACAGGGTGCTTAGTAATACATTACAACTTCGTAATTGCCATTCTGGTAAGAACAAATTTATAACATGGGCCATGTGTTGTGTGGGCCGCTGAAGAGGAGGTACTGCTGGCCCACCACCACTAGAGGGCGCCCTGCCTGGAGTGCGGGCTCCAGGCACCGGAGGGCGCTGCCGCCTTACGGGAGCAGCCAGGATGACAGCTGTCACCCATCACTGGAGACAGCTGATCCCAATCAATAAGGAGGTATATCAGCAGGACGGCATCTCCACCTCATTTGCCGAGATATCGCCTTACCAAAGAGGTAACGAACTCAGCCAGTTGTATTATTCTGAGAATTAATACTGTGTTGCTTGTGCTTAGGTCAGCTGAAGACCGTATTGGACGAAGTAGGATAAGTACTCACCTTCCTACATTTCTTGATTGTTGTTGACGAGAGGTGGAGGTGGACTCTCCACTCTCCGTGTTGCTGGGTGCAGCCGCATCCACACCTGACTGTTTCTGTTTCCTGCCAGCAGTACCGGATCCGACGAGCGGAGGCAGTGGCCACCTGGGAATTCGGGACTTGGCGGCTCCAGTATTCCCGGGGTTCGGTGGCAGAGGAAATCGGGTTGGTTCCGGTTCGACTTGGACAGACGTCTCCTATCGTCGAGCCTGCCCACACGACACCGTTGTAATAAGACTCAATCTCCATATTGTAATCGGTTGTATTTGTTGTGCCTTTTTCACAACAGTAAAAACAGTGTTATTTGATTCCTCCATTGTCCGTTCATTTGCGCCCCCTGTTGTGGGTCCGTGTTCCTACACTTTCACAACAGGATATCTCGGCCAACGTCATGGATCCCGAGGGGCGTCAACCGGCTGTTGAACGGCCAATGGAAGAACAGGACGCGCAGGCGTCCGCAGGAGGGGTAATCGGTGAGTTGCAGCGGATCCTCACCGCTTTCACGACTCGGTTAGATTTAATGACCGAGCAGAACGTCCTCCTGAACCGCAGGGTGGAGGCTCTCGCCGCGCAGGTGGAAGCGCGCCCTCCGGGCGCCGCTGCGGCTCTCCCTCCCGTAGACCCTGTGCGTAACATTGACGTTCCACTGGTCGTTCAACGACCCCTCCCACCTTCCCCGGAAGCATACATAAGCCCCCCAGAGCCGTACGGAGGCTGTGCGGAGACGTGTGCGGATTTCCTTATGCAGTGTTCGCTCGTCTTCGCACAGCGTCCAGTTATGTACGCGACTGATGCTAGCAAGGTAGCTTATGTAATAAACCTGCTTCGCAGCGAGGCACGCGCTTGGGCTACAGCGCTCTGGGAGCAAAAGTCACGGCTCCTTCAGACATATGATGGGTTTGTGAGGGAGCTCAGAACCGTGTTCGATCACCCCAATAGAGGAGAAACCGCTTCAACTGTGCTACTGTCGATGAGACAGGGGCGTCGGAGCGCAGCTGCCTATGCAGTCGACTTCCGCATCACGGCTGCGAGGTCCGGCTGGAATAGCGCTGCCCTCCGCGCCGCCTTTGTAAACGGACTGTCATTGGTTCTTAAGGAGCACCTGGTGGCTAAGGACGAACCGCGGGATTTAGATGGGCTCATCGATCTTGTCATACGGTTAGACAACCGGTTAGAAGAACGTCGGCGGGAACGAGACGAAGGGCGTGGCCGGGCACGCGCCGTCCCTCTCCCTTCCGGTTCCGACCGCGCTCCGCCTTCCCCACGCTCCATGGCCCCTGCGCTCCGTGGGGCCACAGCTCCCCCTGCTGACGAAGCTATGGACACGAGTAGGGCAACATTTAGGGCACCAGACGCACAGAGGAGACGGGCCCACGGAGCTTGTTTTGTTTGTGGTGCGATAGAGCACCACATGAGGGACTGCCCCGAGCGGTTCAACTCCAACGCCCCGCCCCTAGAGACTGGGCTAGGGGTGGGCCAAGACATTCACGTGGGACACACCCACATTGCCACACGACTCCCAGTCACGATCCTTTATGAGGACTCAATCCTGAAGGCCCCAGCACTGGTGGACACGGGCTCTGAGGGGAATCTGTTGGACAGCAGATGGGCCAGGGAGATAGGGCTCCCTCTGGTGGCGCTTACCTCGCCGGTACAGGTTCGGGCACTAGATGGCTCCCTACTCCCTCCAATCACGCACGCATAAGACACCACCTGTAACTCTGGTGGTGTCAGGAAATCACCGGGAGGTGATCGAGTTTTTTGTGACTCAGGCCACCTCCCGTGTGGTTTTAGGTTTTCCCTGGATGTTGAAGCACAATCCCCGGATTGATTGGCCGTCCGGGGTAGTGGTTCAGTGGAGCGAGACCTGCCATCGGGTGTGTCTAGGTTCCTCGGTTCCTCCCGGCTCCCAAGCTAAGGAGGAGGTCAGAGTCCCGCCCAATCTGGGGACGGTGCCGGTGGAGTACCACGACCTTGTCGACGTGTTCAGCAAGGATCTGGCTCTCACTCTTCCCCCCCACCGTCCGTATGATTGTGCCATTGATTTGGTTCTGGGCAGTGAGTTCCCGTCCAGTAGGCTGTACAACCTCTCACGGCCTGAGCGCGAATCAATGGAGACCTACATCCGGGACTCGTTAGCTGCCGGGTTGATCCGGAATTCCACCTCCCCGATGGGCGCAGGTTTCTTTTTTGTGGGCAAAAAAGATGGCGGACTTCGTCCATGCATTGATTATAGGGGGTTGAACGAGATCACGGTTCGCAACCGATACCCGTTGCCCCTGTTGGATTCAGTGTTCACACCCCTGCATGGAGCCCAGATTTTCACCAAGCTCGATCTTAGAAATGCGTACCACCTGGTTCGGATCCGGAAGGGAGACGAGTGGAAGACGGCATTTAACACCCCCTTAGGTCACTTTGAGTACCTGGTCATGCCGTTCGGTCTCAAACGCTCCCGCGACTTTCCAAGCGTTGGTTAACGATGTCTTGCGGGATTTCCTGCACCGGTTCGTCTTCGTATATCTAGACGATATACTCATCTTTTCTCCGGACCCTGAGACCCATGTCCAGCATGTACGTCAGGTCCTGCAGCGGTTGTTGGAGAACCGGCTGTTTGTGAAGGGCGAGAAGTGTGAGTTCCACCGCACGTCTTTGTCCTTCTTGGGGTTCATTATCTCCTCCAACTCCGTCGCTCCTGATCCGGCCAAGGTTGCGGCGGTGAGAGACTGGCCCCAACCCACAAGCCGTAGGAAGTTGCAACAGTTCCTAGGCTTTGCTAATTTCTACAGGAGGTTCATCAAGGGCTACAGTCAGGTAGTTAGCCCCCTGACAGCCCTGACCTCACCAAAAGTCCCCTTCACCTGGTCGGATCGTTGCGAAGCCGCGTTCAAGGAGTTGAAACGGCGCTTCTCGTCTGCACCTGTTCTGGTGCAGCCCGATCCTAGTCGCCAGTTAGTGGTTGAAGTGGACGCCTCGGACTCAGGGATAGGAGCCATGCTGTCCCAGAGCGGGAAGACCGATAAGGTCCTTCACCCGTGTGCCTATTTTTCCCGCAGGTTGACCCCAGCCGAACGGAACTATGACGTCGGCAATCGAGAGCTCCTTGCGGTGAAAGAGGCTCTTGAGGAGTGGAGACATCTGTTGGAGGGAACGTCCGTGCCATTCACGGTTTTCACTGACCACCGGAACCTGGAGTATATCAGGACCGCCAAGCGGCTGAATCCCAGGCAAGCCCGCTGGTCACTGTTCTTCGGCCGTTTTGACTTCCGGATCACCTACCGTCCCAGGACCAAAAATCAAAGATCGGATGCTTTGTCCCGGGTACATGAAGATGAGGTCAAAACGGAGTCGTCGGATCCCCCGGATCCCATCATCCCGGAGTCCGCTATCGTGGCCGCCCTCACCTGGGACGTGGAGAAGACCGTCCGGGAGGCCCTGACACGAGACCCGGACCCCGGAACCGGACCGAAGAACAAACTCTACGTCCCACCAGAAGCCAGGGCTGCAGTTCTGGAATTGGACAGACGTCTCCTATCGTCGAGCCTGCCCACACGACACTGTTGTAATAAGACTCAATCTCCATATTGTAATCGGTTGTATTTGTTGTGCCTTTTTCACAACAGTAAAAACAGTGTTATTTGATTCCTCCATTGTCCGTTCATTTGCGCCCCCTGTTGTGGGTCCGTGTTCCTACACTTTCACAACACCATGTCTTAATGAATTAACCATTAGGCCACAGCTGCCTCTCCCACAATGTAACAATCACAGATATCACATCACAGAAGACTGTACATATGACAACAGAGATTTGACAGTGAAAGTGCAATGAGCAGCCTACAAATATCGAGTAGTCTAGCACTTTGTATGGAGAGTCCTGTGTGAGAGGGATGGTACCAGTTCAGTAACACTGATTTCTTCATGTATGGGAGAGAGAGCGGGCACAAGAGAGAGAGGGTGCATGTGTTACAGTGTGTGAGCGAGAGGAGTGCGGTCCGTTGCCATCCAAGGCGTTGCAGTCCGCTGTCTCAGGCCTACCTGTGAGAGAGGGAGTGTGTGTGTGTGTGTGTGTGTGTGTGTGTGTGTGTGTGTGTGTGTGTGTGTGGATGGGAGAGGAAAGGCTTCACTATGCTGAAGTCCACTGTGTCCCAGTGGGAGGGAAACACTTCATTCCCTTAGCTCAAGTCGAATAAACTCACAAAGGTTCAGGTAAAGGTCTGTGATTTTAAATATGTCATTGGACTTAGTTAGATTGTGTTCTGCCATGAGATCTGTACAAATATGGTAAAAATCCACATCACAAGGGTAGTCTTTAAGGATTCAAGGATTCAAAAGAAGTTTATTGTCATATGCACATAGGAACATGTTCCCTGCAAAATGAAATGTGTTTACTGCATTTTACCCATCTTAATTGCCAGTTAGGAGCAGAAGTCGCCTTTTTGGCGCCCGGGGACCAGCTCCAGATGTATATCCCTACCCTAGGTCACGAGCAGGGCTGAGCAAACCTTGACCGGCCTCATGACACACTTAACAAACAACAACACACATAAGCCGGTCTGGTACATGAACACATATAAAAGCACACACAAGGAAAGAATTGGGAAAAGAAAAACCTCCATTGCTGCTGCGTTGAACTCCCGCAGCACCACTGGAGAGCAAAAAAAACCCATAGCACAGCAAACAGTCATAACAAAAACAAACAAAAAAAACCCACAACAGACGACAGACAACAGACAAGACTTGGATGTGTCCAGTGTCCAGACAGACAGCCCGGAAAGGCCGCCCTTGAGGCGCCATCAGGCCTTATCTGTCCATCCTGGGGGGGGGATCCCAGTCCTGAATCAGTCCACATCTCAGGACTGGGAAGGGAGGGAGGCAGGGGAAGACAAGGAGGCGGGGGAGACGAGGAGCGAGGCTATCAGGAGTGTTCTTCGGGTGGAGGATTTTATCCTAGCGGCCTTGAAGGACAGCTGGTGTTTGGAAACCAAATAGATATCCAGATTAACAGACGCCTGGCAGATTCCACAGTCTGAAACTTCAGAGTGGCTCCCAATACATCTGAATAGAGGAGAGATGTGGTCTTACAGATGATCAAAGCGGTTTTCCAGTGCAGCCACTCTCCCCGAAATGGATTCCAACGTGCGGATGACACCAGCCGACTGAGCTGACACTGCCCTTCCAATCGAATCAATCATGTGGGGCAGCCTGGATGGGGCAATTAATGCCGCCTCCACCTTCTTAATTTTCCAGTAAACCAGTGCTGTGGCCGCTCCACACAGCAGAAACCCGGTCACCACAGCTCCAAATAAGTAAACATCTTCAACGTCCTCCACAGACAACGTGTACAGGCACAAGACTTGCCACCTCCGCCAGCTGTCCATCACACAACCCACCACATGTATCCCGGCAGGACAGGTCGGGTCCTCCGCTCCCGAGTGTCTTGTGGAAAAAATAGTATCAATTGCGTTCAGAGACCACTTGTTCAGATCCATTTTGCCGTTTTCCAGAGGAGCAGGGCTGGCAGCCTCACAGACAAAACATGCTACAGTAGCAGGAAAGTTGGGGAGGGAGGAGGAGAGAAAAATGTGACCGTCCTGACTGAGAGCAAGAAGGCAAAAAAAAAAAAAAACGTTTTGAGCCCCATAGAGATGAGGAACTGCATACGGCATGGAGGGGCGCCCACTTGGTGCCGTAGGATTATGTGAAGCCCTGATGTGGTGGTCATTCCAGGCAACAGCAACTTCATCAAGCTCCTCCTAAAGATTTAATTAAAAAAAAACATGGTTACATACAGAGGTGATTAAGTGATTAAGTGTTACATTGTACAAGAACAACCGAGAAAGTTATATGCCCAGTGTCCAGAATAGTCAATTCCACATTAATAGATATTAAACAGTAATTATTGAAACACATGTTGCTCATTTAATAGGCATTAATGTGGAACTGACTATTCTAGAACTTTCTGGGTTGTTCTTGTACACTGTAACACCCTAGGGATGACACAGAGGGAGATGAAGCAGGAGCAAAAACTGTATAGTCGCTGGTGAGTTTTGCCTCTCACATTCTGTACTCCACACTGTCCTACACCCCTTATACACTGAAAAAATGCTACTTTGGATCAACTTAAAAAAATTTATGTAATTTGTTACAGCTAATTTTTTTAGTTTCTCACAATGTATATTTATGATTTGGAAAATGATTCCAGCAGATTTAAACTGGAAACCACAATTTTCCATTAGACCAATGTAAATAAGTACTTTGAATGAAGTGCACTGTGTTTCACTTTTTTCAGTGTACTGCCCTGTGACACTTTTCAACTGGAAAATACCTAACCTTGAACCAAAGCCATGGGACAGGGGTACATTTGTGTTCCAAGACTGTGTGAGTGGTACAGGACTATACCCAAGACAGCAAGCCAGTGGTGTGGGATAGCAGGAATCAGGACAGTGACTGAGTGGCACCAACAACAGCACAGTACAGTCACAGTAGGTGCAGGATAAAGTGGGTGAGTGACAGATGAGAGTAAGCAATCGTCACAAGACAGTGACTCCTTGTATGATGTTTATTATTTCTTTGTTGATAATACTACTGATTGATTTATTTTATCTTAGACATATAAGAAGCTCATTGAAACCATGCACACATCCTCTGATGAAGTCGTAACTGTTACCTTTGAAACATGTAAGGTAAAATAACAAACTTATAATATGTCTGCGATAAAAGAAATCATGGGGTGGGAGCAGAGCTTCAAGGGACACCTGCCAAATGTAAACACTAACTAGCCTTCATGCACACAACACAGTTATTATTCCAACTGCTACTGAATTGAAGACTTTGTGCAATCATAATGTAGCCAGGTTGAGCCTGCAGCCTAACCTGTCAATCAGGCCGAGCTTACCAGAGGGCTGTCAAGTATCTTCCTGGCTTGTATGCAATATGAGTGCAGCCCGCTGAACAGCTGCTATTTAATTATTCTAAGTAAATAAAAATGAACCCAGCAAATTCTTACTACAGTCTTCCATAGCCAACTGATCTGTTCGAATTTGGTAGGCTATGGAAGGAATTGCAAGTAGCACCAAAGTGACATAAATATCAGTAAGGGCGCAAATCAACTTACCTGAATGGCGTTCTGAAAGCAAAACTGGATTAGTGACTTGTCAATGAAGCCATCATTAAAATGTCCATCTGCCTTCATCTGGTCAAAATGATCCATCCAGAACTGGATACATTCACTCCGCAAGGTACACCACCATCGTACGATTCTTTGATTGCCTGTGCTTGGGCCCAGAATTACTGAATCGTCTGAACGGCCATCTTCGGTGCCTCGCAGAAAACTGCATTGTTGCAATATGACGGTTCTCAGTCCCGTGATGCAACCTCACCTTCAGTGGACAACCAGCTGATGTCATAGTATCTACGTAGTATCCAGCAATAATGCGCGGGTCACTGTTGGTTTTATAGGCTTCTAGCCAGACTATCTTTTGCAAAAAGCCATCTATGCAGCCACTGATGCAGACGCCGTACGGCTTAAGTTTGTCATAACCATCTATATGCCATACATAATTGGGCCCACGATTAACATAAACACGACGTCTCAAGCGATGCCTTGCTCATAAATCTACGTCACCACCATCCATGAGTCTTAACAACAGACAGACAGTTTCTCTGTCCGTGGTTATGCCAGCCATCCAGCACTTCTGGTGCATCCATCTGTAGCCGTGTTGTTGACCCGACATCTGTAGCTGCTGATGGATGAGCTCTGCCACCTCGACAACATCTGTTTTATTTCGCCTGCGCCACAGATGGTTCCTTGCCAAAGTTCTTTGTAAAGTTCTGAGGCTTATTTCAATGTCATGCTCCTCATGTAATAGCGTCTGAATCTCACTGTTTGTGAAACCACGCCGAAAATGGCTTTCAATGATCAAATCCATGGAATGACCATATGGGGTAGGGGGCAATGGATTTTGTAACGTAAAGTATCTCAGAATTACAAGATGGTAACTCAGAATTGCGAGATAATAAGTCAGAATTGCGAGATAGTATCTCAGAATTGCGAGATAATAAGTCAGAATTGCGAGATAGTATCTCAGAATTGCGAGATAATAAGTCAGAATTGCGAGATAGTATCTCAGAATTGCGAGATAATAAGTCAGAATTGCGAGATAGTATCTCAGAATTGCGAGATAATAAGTCAGAATTGCGAGATAATAAGTCAGAATTGCGAGATAGTATCTCAGAATTGCGAGATAATAAGTCAGAATTGCGAGATAATAAGTCAGAATTGCGAGATAATAAGTCAGAATTGTGAGATAATAAGTCAGAATTGTGAGATAATAAGTCAGAATTGCGAGATAATAAGTCAGAATTGTGAGATAGTATCTCAGAATTGTGAGATAATAAGTCAGAATTGTGAGATAGTAAGTCAGAATTGCGAGATAGTAAGTCAGAATTGTGAGATAATAAGTCAGAATTGTGAGATAATAAGTCAGAATTGCGAGATAGTAAGTCAGAATTGCGAGATAGTAAGTCAGAATTGTGAGATAATAAGTCAGAATTGCGAGATAGTAAGTCAGAATTGCGAGATAAGTCAGAATTGCGAGATAGTATCTCAGAATTGTGAGATAATAAGTCAGAATTGCAAGATACTATCTCAGAATTGGGAGATAATAAGTCAGAATTGCAAGATAGTAACTCAGAATTGTGAGATAATAAGTCAGAATTGCGAGATAATAAGTCAGAATTGCGAGATATTATCTCGCAATTAATCAAAAAACCTTTTTTTCCAAGTGGCACAAATGGGCTTCCATAGGTTTGAGGCTGGTAATGACATGTAAAATCTACTGTGCATCCATAAAGTGGCATATTTTTGTATCTTGGCAGAGTTTCAGTACTATGTCTTTGCTTATCCTTCGGCCTAACGAAAAGCCAACAATCTAACAGAAAACCCACAGACAGCGTGGACTCCAAGCCAGGCCATGTGCCGTGTCCACACTGTCCAGCTGTGCCTAGTTCTCCCAATAAATTAAAAAGACACACTGGAGATGTGCATTGCCAGGACAGGACCCCCATGATCTGTGTCGATATAAAAAATGGGATTTATGTCACAGCAAAATACAATCCCAGTGAAGTTGGGACGTTGTGTAAAATGCAAATAAAAACAGAATACAATGATTTGCAAATCCTCTTCAACTTATATTCAATTGAATACACCACAAAAACAAGATATTTAATGTTCAAACTGATAAACTTTATTGTTTTTGTGCAAATATTTGCTCATTTTGAAATGGATGCCTACGGAGCCCTGGAAGTGTCATTGCAAAATGTTTTGCATGTGGAGAGAACGTGCGCATGTTTTATTATACTGTGCGCACATTTGTTATATTGTGCGCTCGTTTTATCACATTGTGTGAATAAACGTGCATTCAATATTGTTGTGACACATAAATGTTGGTTATTAACCAACAAACCAGGAGACAGTGTGATACACTTCCCCATTAGAAATGGATCTGGTCAGAGTGTATCATCATGGTTTGGGTGCACAAGGACATATAGAGAACTCCAGCTGCCCAGCATGACATCATATGGAGTTTAAGCACATTAAAAAGGATGCTGAGGGCGAAGCGTCTCCCCGTAGTGAGGATGACAATTTAAGTCATATTATGAAGTTCTGAAGCAGCAAGAAGAGTCCTTGAAGAATGGATATACAAAGGTTTTTCAAGAAAGTACTGTATTATTCATCACTGCTGGCAGTAACAATGATTTAGCTCCAGCTAACAGCAGAAAGTCCCATGTAATTAATGAACCAAGTGCTCCCTGTTTGCCAAATCAAAACCTGGCCTGCAGTATGCACGAGTGCACCCCCTGAACAGCGGGCAGCGTGAGATATCTATTGTATGGACGAACCATGTGCACGTATTACCTTGACTTTGTTGTTTTGTAGTCACAAGTGTTTTGTTGTTTTGTGGAGGGGGAGGCGGGGTCAAACGTTACACTCCAACTGTAAAAGAACTGTGCTACTTAGCTATAGCTAGTACGTCTGAAATGCATTGTGAAGGTCCTGCAGACCGTGAAACAGGAGCTGAGCTCATTCTCATATGATCATCAGTGGATAATACTAATAATCGTAATAATGCACTAATAATAATCACTCCTCCACCACTCCCTTGCCTCCGGTGCTCCTCCGGGGCTGCCCGCCTCCCCCTGTCCTGTGGTTTCCCTGGCGCCTCCGCCGGATCTGGGGTTGGGCTGGGGGCCCGGTGGAGCCGGTGTATGTGGCCTCCTCCCCTTGCCGCACCTGTCCTTCCGCTGCTACTTGGGGTTGGGCCTCACATGTCACACCCTTTTAATGCACTTCACCAGGTTAGCACCTGCACGCACATCATATTGGGTTGTAAGTAGCACATTGTAGGGCTCACATACATCTGCGGTAGGGTATTGGGGATGGTTTTGCAGGGTAGTCTGTGGCGCAGCTGTGCGCTGCAGCCTTCCACTGCTATCTCCATCCGTCACTCCAGCCTTGCAATTTTAATGCACACACCTTACTTCTACACGTTTAATAAACACCTTCACCAATTTAGAGTCGGGGTCACTAGGTGGTGGTGGGTTTGCAAGGCAGGCTCTGGCACAGCGGTGTGCTGTGACCACCCACAGCAGTCTGCTACCTGCCGTCTCTTGCCCTGCTTTTAATGCAACACATTATCTTTGCACACTTAGGGTGTCGTACACAGCAAGGGAGATTAATTGTAACAACTATGGTGGGGTTGGTAGGTAGTGTGAGTGTGGCATGTGGGGTTGGCACCGGGTGGCTGTGGATGTCTGGGGCTCTGGGGTGGGGGGTTTGCCTCGCCGGTTCTGTCATGGTCCCGTGGCCCTGCTCTGGGCCTGTGGGCCCCCGGGGTCCCATGGCCTGTTGTGGGGGTGGGTGGTGGCAGTGGGGCACAAGTGCTGGCTGTGGTCTCCGCGGGATGGGCCCCGCTCTCGCTCGGGCGGTCTCCTGGTCATGAGCTTTGGTGTTTGGGGTGGATCCGGGGTGGGGGGGTTTGGGGGGCCCTGCTGGCTGCGCTGGGGGGCCTGGCTGTCGGGGGGCCTTGTGCCCTCCTGGCCCCGGGGTTGGGCCTCGCCTCTTGTCTGGGGGCCGGGCCCCACCCTCGTATGGCTCGGTGGTCCCTACCTTGTGCTATGGATCTGGTTGTGGTGGCTCCTTAGCCCCCGTCCTTGCCGCCGCTCGCTCACGCCCTCAGGGGCCGTGGCCCTGGTGGTGTGGTTCTGGGGTTCCCCCTGTTGGTGGGCCTATGCCAGCACCCTGTGCTCTTCCCTTGGGTATGGGGCTGCTCCCCGTGCCTCCGTGGGGAGGGGTGGTGTCAGGGTGCGTTCTGGCGCCGTCGGGCCGCTCCTCTGTTGGTTTGCTGTGCTGCCCAGTGGCTCTGGGGGCTGCCTTACCTGGCCCCTGTGCCCTTCCGCTGCCCCTTTTCTCCTGGTTCCCCCGGGGCCCTGCATGCTGGACCCACGTCCGTCGGTGCTCGTGGCCAGCCGCGTGGCTTCTGACATGCTGGAGTGGTCCATGTCATATGGTAAGGTTCTGTACTCTTGTCTTGGCCCAACACACCAGCCACAGTAGTGATTGGATATTTAGCTGTGATCTGGGTCTCTGCACTCTCAGAAATAAAGGTACAGTGAGGGTACAATCAAGTGCTTCAAGGTACAAATTTACAACTTTACCATCAAAGGTACAAACATGGCTCTAGATGAGTACAAATAAATACCTTTCCAAAGAAAAGGGTACACAATGAATTATGCATGCTGAAAAGTACATATAGGTACCCTTTGGAAAGGTACATTCTCATAAATAAAGTAGTAGTGAAGGTACAATCTAGTTCTTTAAGGTACAACATTCACAAATCTACCAGTAAAGGTCCTATTGTGTTCCCAAGGGGTACTGAGAAGTACCTTTCGGGTACACATCATGTAGGGTACAAAATAAGTACCTTCTTCAAGTCAAAGGGCACACTCCCTGTTGGGTACTGAGCAGTACCTGTCAAGTGACAGGGTATAATCTGGGGTGCTTTTAAGTACCTTTTTCAAGGGTACAGTCCTCTGGGATAATCTATGCCTTTTCAAAGAATATTAAACATGAAATCAGGCGAATCAAAACAAAATTTGACCACAATTCAATCAGCTGTAGGCCCTACGAACAACCCTGATTATGAATGCAGATTGCACAGAGCTTGATTGATGCACCTGTTGAAAGGGACCTGGTGTAACCCATGTTTATGCCCACCATTCATAATATTGTCAGTTTAATATATCAGTATGTCTGAATGCAATATCAGCGTTGTTCATAAATAGGGCCTACAGTTGATTTAATTGTGGTCAGATTTTGTTTTGGCGCTCCTTTACACCCGTCAGATTCCAAGCCGATTTAGATTGTGGAAAGGGACGCTAACTTTTAGTTTTTCATATACACCCCACCACTCTGTAGTTATTGACACATAGACAAATATGCACACACATACACACACACACACACACACACACACACACACACACACACACACACACACACACACACACACACACACACACACACACACACACACACACACACACACACACACACACACACACTTTTTTAGGGACTGTAATCATGCATTCAGTATATCTGGCCTGTTTTATTTATTTATTTACAGGGTCTGCAACTCCTGGTACATAGCACTTTGTTTATAGAACTGTCATGCACACAGCACTTTTATCTATAGAGCTATGCATACAGCACTTTTTGATATCCCCTAAACACTTCTTTGCCTACTGTATTCTCTGTGTATATAGTTGAATGTGTATTTTTGTCCTTTGTCTTAAATTGTTGTATGAGGTTTTATGCTAGACAAGGTGAAGCTCCAATTTAAATTTTATTGAATTTTATTCAATGACAATAAAAGGCATCTCCAGTGGTGGTCCTAGAGTGATTTACTCCCCGGGCGAAACCCCCTGCGTGCCCCCCCGCGCGCACACTAACGTGGCCACCACCTCCGCCCCACCACCCATGAAAACACTAACTTCGTCCAGAACACCCACAATCCCACAAATTAACTCACAACAGCTATTTTCAAGAACAAATTTCCGGTTTTAATGACTACTGCAATAACAAACACAAAGATAAACAATAATTACTTCAATAAAGTTTTTGAACATAAAAAAACAAAAGACTCAGTGACTTCACATTACAACTATGTACAGTACAGGTATTTAAGAAAGCACAACTGCACTACAGCACCACCCGATGGTCAAAATATTGCACGTCATTCAGTTTTACCAACAGAGTGCACTTTGCATTATCATAGAGTACCATTCACCATAATGAACAAGACTTAAACCTCCATTAAAGTCACACCATATAAATAACAAAAGAAGATAAACAATCTGTATATTACAGAATACCATGAAGTGACAAAAAATGTACAAAAAAACCCCTATACATTAAAGTGGCAAAAATGATAAAGTGCAATCATGTATCATAAATAAATGAACTAACAACAGAGGTAAATTCTATATCTATTACTGTACACATAAGAAGAAATAAACACTATTGTGTATCATAAGTAACAGGAAGCAACAAGTGAAGAAGTTAACACTTTTAAAGGCAAAAATGGCAAACCACAATAATTTGTCATAAATAACAAGCAGTGCAAAAGAAGCAAGAGGAAAACAGTCTATATACAAAAGTTTGCAGGAAGGGATCATAATTGTTTGCCACAGTGCTCACTATCCGTGATGTAGGAGCATTTCTGGGCAACCTTGAGCAGCCTGCAGACTCAAGAAAAGACATCCTCTTTGGATTTTGAGAAAAATATGGCAAACCCAGAGAGTGATGCAAAAAATATTCTGCACTCAGATAAGCATTTAGCCCCCTGAGACAGAACCAGATTCAGTCTGTGTGCAGAGCAATGTGACAAACATTGCACTGGGGGCTGTTGCTTTAACTTTGGCCTGCAAACCATTGAAGGCTGAAGCCATGACAGCAGCCATGGCTTCTTCGTAAGGAAGACTATCAAATGGCTTCGCCAAAATCCGGTCCACAACATTCAAATTGTCTGCCATTATCTGCAGCTTGCTACCTAGCTAGCTCGCTAGCTGGGACTGGCGCGAGGCTAGTGTGAAGTGTGTCCGCCTGTGAGTGCTTTGTGACGGTGCAGGAGCTCAGCAGCACCCGCTGCTCGGTAGGGACAGAAACTGCAATAGAAGTTAGAAAGAGTGATAGAAGTCAGTCTCCAAACACAAGCAGCTATAAAAAAAAAAACACACCAGAAATAGAAGCTTGATTTGTCGCTAGTCGTTTTTAAACAAAGAAAATGCCGCTAAGAAGATTGGAAAAGTCTCCGGTTCAACTCAGAACAGAATGAAAATTTAAAAATGCTCCCACGGATGTTTACACCAAAAGATCGCTGATTCGCTCATTTCGCTGTCAATCAAAAAGGGATTCAGCCTCAGACAGATCATCCAATCATCATGCAGAAGCTGAGCGTCCGGGCCAGCCGAGGCCCGCCCACTGCCCCATAGACCCCAGACACACTTAGCGTCGGATGGGCGGGACAAAGCCCAGCATTTATCCAATGACTCGTCTCGTTTCGCTGCATGCTTTGTGTCGCTTTTGAACTCTGTGGTCGCTCAGCGTCCACACTGTTTAAAGCACTGTGAAGCTGCGAGAATACGTAAATCAATACATACCTTTTTTCTTTGCTCGTTTCTCCTCCTCTTCTTTCTTTTTCTTTCGAAATTGGGCACCTGATGGCTTTGATCGTTTCCTATCCATGATTATGTCTTACTCCGTTTCGACCACCTCCTCGTCCAAACATTGAATGATTCCCCCCTCCCCCTGCACAAACTCTGCACTGTGCAGCGTTGCTCACCTAACACGAGAGGTGAGATGGGGGGGGCGCTCTGCCGTAACGTAACCACGAACTCCCCCGTCAGGACAACCCCCCGGTTTTATTTTTTTTATTTATTTTTTGGACAGTTTTTTTTTTTTCCCTGCACGCTCGTGCCGCCCCGGTCGCCCGCCTCCAGGACCAACCCCTGGGCATCTCATCTTATCTCTCTCAGATGGGCTGAACCACTATTAAGATTTTTCATATTCTGTGCACATCCGCGCTCTGGCCTCATCACCAAGAAGCGATCACTACACCTAAAGTAGTCGCCGATGTATTAATTTGACAATGTTTTAAGCCACATGAATGGCAAAAATTTCAACTAAATCATGATCATTTACCCTCTCACTGATGCATGTGTGTGGCTTCGCGCCATGCTGGACGTCTTCTTGTTTACATCCAGGGAACTTCGAAAGTAGTCCGGCAGCCTTGGTACAGTCAGAAGCTGCGGGCAATGAGAGTTACGCCTCTTTCGTTCACTCGGATTGACAGTAGCTGGAGCTGGCAGGACAGAGGACACTTGACAGCTGAATCATGGCCTTGATAAAGTTTTCATCAGTCGAGCTCATTCAAAAATTGTCAGAAGGAGGTTTAGCTATGACCAATGAAGAAGAGCAGAAATTCAGAGGTGAGTAATACTGTCCTTAATTAACGAAAATTTGAATGTGACACTTGAGCCTCGCTGATTAAAGTTGGCGCGTCACTTACTGACGCCATCTAACGTTAACATTGTAGTTAGCTAGCTAGCTACAGTGAGATCAAGCTAACGATATATCGGGGCTTATTTATTAGTTATCACTAATATTCGTTAAATGTAGTTGTATATATTGTAAAGAAGAAAGCACAACGTTAATTGACCTTAGCGTTTGCCACAGTCAATTTAACTGGCTAACGTTAGCTAATGTTTACATTAGCTAACATTTGCTGTAGCCAAATGCTTACATTTGGCTATAGCTGTAGTTAGCTAGCTCTTGCCCTTTGTACAGCCAATATGCTCAATTTAAAAGTTGAGTTAAAGTTAGATTAATGCCCAAAATAGTCTTGCAGGTATGTCGATAACAAAATATTTAAGTGTTTGGTGTACGGGTATTGCATATTTATAAGTTGAAGGTGTTGGATGACGTTGGATTTCATTTTTGCATATGGACCTGTGTAACGCGTTTAGAAGATGGTGTCGTCTTGTGTGGAATTCCCGCGTCTATCAGAGGTGATAGCTAAACCAGTTTCGAGTTTCTCTGTGCGCATGTGCGTTTCACACTGGAAGTGTCAGAGGCGTCCGTCGCATCTGACGCGTGACGTCAGACGCGTCGCTTCGGAAGCAGCCGGGGGGCGGAGATTGTTACGTCACACTCTGGCTGTTTCCACAATCTGAAAAAGTTGAGCGATCGCCATCTTGAATTTGGGTCGCCTGAACCACAAAAAAGCTTTAAAAAGCAGTAGAACGATTATCCCATCACCCTGCGGGGAGAAGCTTTTTTCAGCTACTTTTCGGAGTGACGCCGACCGAGGGAGGACCGACGCCTTGGTGGGATATCGATCGAACCGCGACAGCGGGCCGACCCGCACGGAGAAGCCAACCTTGAGGCATCATCACTGTGCAGACCGAGGCAGGCAGCCGGGGTGATAGAGCAAACCCACTCAGTCCAAAATCTCCCACTTTTTGGATATGCGAAGTCCCAGTTTGCTCAATGGAGTTTAGTTCTGCAGCTTTATCGAGGTGAGAATAATGTAAAAATAAAACGTGACGATTACTGAATTGCTGTGAAGGTTTAATGATCCATTAACGTTAGTTTAGCCTTTTAGCACATTTGATCTGAGTGAATGCTTTAATTTGTAAATGGTTCAATCTTTTTTATTTTTACCAAATAAAGCTACAGCTTTTTTCAGACACCACAAAAGCTCAACTTTAAATAACTTATTTTTTCACATCTTTTTTTTTATATATATAAACTGTTTAGTGTTTCTTTATATTTAAAGAAATATTTTTATTTGTCCCAGTCAGGAACATTTGCTGTGCAGACAACCAAACTTCCATTGATGAGCTGAACACCTGAAGTCCAGTCGAAAGAAAACATCTCTGCTCTTCTGTCTTTAGCAACACCACCAGAGTTCAAAGCTGCAGAAGAGACCTTCATCTGGTCCTGAGAATCCAGCAGAACATCACCTGCTTCTAAATAAAAGGCACTTTCAACAGCAACTATTTTATTTTTTTTTAAAAAGCATTTTATATTTTAACAATAAATGAACGGATCATTAAAAATGTCCACAAATCAAAGTCAAAGGACATTTGCACAAGTAGAAGCTCTCCACTTATTGCGC
The DNA here is from genome assembly GCF_902500255.1 of Thalassophryne amazonica. Lineage (NCBI taxonomy): Eukaryota > Metazoa > Chordata > Actinopteri > Batrachoidiformes > Batrachoididae > Thalassophryne > Thalassophryne amazonica. The sequence goes on along the minus strand of NC_047113.1, from coordinate 98,721,282 downwards.
TCAAATTCATATTTTAGAAATGACTTTGTCCTGATAACATTAAAGGCAATTACATATTTTGGCAAAATTACAAGTTGAAATGACTACTAAAAAAAATTCATCATGTGGTTTATGTCACAGAAATCCTACTTCACACTGCATTTATAATACACATTTGTATTTATTTACAGTGTCTGTTTTTCTGGTTGAAATAAGATATAAATAATCTACCAGACTTTAAAAAATGTACAAATTTCCATGTTGTTGTCTAAAAATAAATGTCAGAGGTTCCTTATGTTAATCAAGAAATTATCTAATCTGAAATAACAGGTGGTTTTAATTTACAGATGAAAGATTTCTACAGAACCATTTATTGATTTTTATTCAGCTATTTTAATTACAAGTGTTCTAACTAAAAGTAATCAAATTCTGAGGTAACAACAACAAAAAAAACTTACAAGGATTTTTCTTCAGAAAACTGCTATAAATGAGCAGTCCTGTGACACGTTTGTTTTGTACAGATCAGTGGTTTCTGCCACTAGTCTTCGTTTTTTTGGCCCAACGCGCCCTTCCTATTGGACAACGCGAAGGTACATCACAGCCCAGAGTGTCGAAAGTTGGATTGAACTCAATTTGGTTAATGATGATTTCCTGGATAAATATCCATCTAAATTCCTTTCAAATCATCCTAATGTGATATTTAATAACTTTAGTAATGATTTATATCTCTCTGATGCCTGGAGATACCTGAATCCTGGAATAACTAAATTTTCATGGTTTAGTTCTAGCTATAATTCAAAATCTAGAATCGACAATTGGTTAGTATCAAATAATTTATTATGCTATAAGTTCAAGTATTTCTGTGGCTCCTTTAACTGATCATTGCACAATTTTCTTACCGATTAGCTCAAAAACAAACCCTTTGGAATATTGTAAAATGATAATAGCACTTATAAATGACATTAAATGTAATGAAGAACTTGTAACGCCAATCAGAAAATGGGAGTTTCTCAAGTTTAAAATACGTGAAGTGTCGGGTTTAGAATACTGTACCTTTGATAAGAGGAAGAGACAACCAGGCAATAAAACAAGTGAGAGATAGAACTCAATTTAAGCTCGCGAGGAGTGCAGTCAGGCTGTACACCAAAGCTACACTAAAGTCTGGCCTGCGCTCCCGCTCTTTTTATTTAGGACTTCCCTACATACATGGGCGGTACAGCTTCTGAGGGGAAGAGTGATAGCGCGTGAGCTGTTGCCGCAGAACTGCTGATTGCACAATACATTCAGGATGTTCAGAACCTTTTTAATCTTGGGCTCGGTTAAGATGTGTTTAAGACATCTAACGATTAATCACACGTCTTCTGACAAAAGGACTGATGTATCACAATCACACTGTGGTTGGAACATTCAATTCTCTATTCTTTATCTTACTGCTTAGCTTCGGCTGCGTCCTGCATGAGTCATCTTCACATGTCCTAAAAAGAGCTTAGCGTGCACACAGAGGTACCACAACTTGCAGAAACACGTCATGTCACATATCTTAAGTAACCTTCACCCATCACATCAGTACAATACACTTTATCAGAGCAGAGAGAACTACATTCTACCAGAGCAGAGAACACAAAACATGCATGATAAAATAAAACAGTGTATCTACAGAATAACATTTCCCCCCTGTTTATCATGCATTCCAACGGTATTACATCTTCACCTAAAAGTAAACAATTGTTACTAAGCAACCACTTCTTATTCAGATTTTCAGCTGCAGGGTCATTAAACAATGGTAAGAATACATTTACACTCGGGAGGTCTTATCGTTGGTGTTGAGGTCATCGTCAGGTTCACCATAATCACCTGGATCAGGGAACAGATCTGGAAGATAGTGGTCGTAGTCGTCGTCTTCATCAGTTTCATCATCGTCATCGCCTGGATGGTTACCCAGAAGGGGGTATGCCTGAGCTGAATCCTGTCTGGCTGGTGAGATAGCAGTGGTTATCATTCTATTGACTAGACCACGTAGACAAGGAATACAACAGCATCCACACAAGGTCAGAATTGCAGCAAAAACTGCTATAGATATAAGCGCAGAGGAGACCAAAGTGCGATACTTCCCAAACACGTCCAGCCACGAGTCCCAGAATTTGGCATTAACGCCGCTGTGATCCTTCATCTTCTTGTTCAGTGTCCGCAGGCCCTCAATGGCCTGGGTCAGGCTTCCATCGGCTGCTGTGTTGTTCGGTATGAATGTGCAACACTGTTCTCCAAACATTGCACAGACTCCTCCTTTCTCAGTGAGTAGCATGTCCAGGGCTATGCGGTTCTGGAAGGCCATCAGTGAGGTGGCTGCCAGTTGGGAATGTACCGCTTTAAAACCTTCCTCTGTCCAATTTCCCAATTTCTGCACGTTGTAGTGGATGTAGTTTATTCTGTCTACGTTCTTATTAATTGAGCACCACCAACAGATGGAGGATTCAAATCCAGCTGCTATCTGATCAGCCAGTTTGTACTCATCAGGCACTCCTCTGGGGACTCCTATTGCGTCAATATATGTTGGATCTCCCACTCTTTTCCAATCTCTTTTTACTCTATGCCAATTTTCAGGCACCACAGACTTTAGGTGCGTCAGCAAGTCCTTGGCTAAAATGGGAATGGCTTTTACTGGGAGGAGTAGGGACACTAAAGCACAGTAGCCTGACACATTCCTAGGCAATCTGTCAAAAATTCTATTATCTCCACACCACCACCACACGTCACGGCTGACTGGTACAACTGAACCGTTTATCTGTATTATTCGACTACACCACTTAGTCTCGTTCAGATTTCCCAGTGGTTTCCCTGTTCCGGGCAGTTTGATACAGGAGAAATTTCCCAAAGCTACCTTTTCTGAGAATATTGGTTTGTTTTTTACCGCAGCCGCAACGGGGTAAATGTGGTCCCATACTGAACAATTGTGGTTTCGGTGTATTGTTGTATTTTTCATTACCACCAATAGGCAGTCGTCCGATATCGCTGCTGGAATCGCCTGTAAAATTGGTCGGGGCCCCATACATACTACGCAATCCTGTTTTGTGGATTTTACTGCTTGCTCCGCCATCAGGAGCCAATTGTTATTTTGTCTGCTAATTCCCGTAGTTACCAAAAACCAATCATCTGCTGACAGAGGCCCTTTATGCAAGCGGGCCTGCTTGGCTCTTACAGACCCCGGTCCGGGGAGAAGGTCACCCAGTATTGTTTGATTCGTGGTGTCTCTTGAGGCATTTGTATTTGGTGTCTTTGGGCATAGCACAATCTTCCAGCAAGGATCATACCCCGCTTTGTATGCACACAGTGCAAACGTGTGACATATCCGTTCGATTGGCCTGCTTATCGGGAATTTTAACAAGTTTGTTGTGAATGTCACTGTTTTGGTTCGGCCGCTGACTGTTAGGTTTGATATGATATTTTTCCAACTATACGCTTCGTCTGTCCACCCATAGGAATTTTGTGGCCAGGCAGACGGGTAGCCATTCGTCAGAAAGGTATTTCCCCACCAATGACTGGCACGGGGAAAACCCGTAGTCATGTAGAAATCATAAGCCAGCCATTGTCCAGGATCACCAATCCAGCTATCTTGTCTGAGGGCCAAAAAGGGTATCTGTACAACATAATAGATCCTGGGCGTGGTGTAACAGGCATAACACCATTGGTAGGATGTTTCCTGGTCTTCACAAGGATTTAGTCCGCATAGTATCTGCCTCCCATGATTGTAGCAGGTTACTCCCTTTGAGGTAACCACATATCGTTTCTCACAACTTGGTTTACAAAATGCGGTCCATTGTCACTATATATTTTTTCTGGTATACCATACCTAGGTACTATGTCTTTGCACAGTGCTTTTGCCACTGTTAATGCATCTGCATGTTTTGTGGGGAAGATCTCGACCCATTTTGAAAATGCATCAATAATGACCAAACAAAATTCTTTCCCTTCACTTTTGTTCAATTGAATATAATCCATGTGTATGGTCTGAAATGGATATTGTGGTTCAGGGAACTTTCCTCGTAGAGGTCTCAAATTCCCTTGCACGTTGTGTTTTGCACATATCATGCATGCTTTACAAAATTGTTTTGAAAAATTATTAAATCCAAATGCTTCCCTGTTGAAGTGACCATTCCACGATTTTTCCACTGTTGAGCGAACACATGCACCGTGGAAAATGCGTATTGGCTATCAGTATAGATTGTGACAGATTGATCTCTGAAAATTTGGCAGGCTACGGTGAGAGCTACCAGTTCGGCCGCTTGTGCCGACATGTTAGCAGGTAGCTTGACAGCTTGTAGGACACTATCATGTGTCACTACCGCGTACCCAGTCATCGTTTTCCTAGATGATTTTTCTTGAGGAGCCGTCCACAAATACCACTGTGCCCTCTGAAAGAGATGTATCTTTTAAATCGGGTCTACATTTAGATACTCGTTGGGCTTCCTCCACACAGTCATGTGGTTCTCCATCCACTGGGATGGGCAAGAGTGTGGCAGGATTTAATGTTGTGCAGCGTTCAATAGTCAAATGGGGTTGAGATAGGAGCGTAGCCATACAAGAAAGATGACGTGCTGGAGACAGAAATGTCATATTTGTTTGTAGCAGCAATGCTGACACTGCATGGGGTACTTTTAGTATTAATGAATGGAAAAGCACAACTCCGGCAGAACTCTCTATAGCCATAGAGGCTGCTATTACTGCATGTACGCATGGAGGAAGTGCACAAGCAACACTGTCTAATTTGGAAGAATAGTAGGCAACTGGGTGAAGCCTTTCTCCATATTGCTGCGTCAATACAGAAGTCATAAAATGACCTTTGCAATCGACAGTTTGAACAAATGGTTTGTCATAATTTGGTAGGGCTAGAGCCGAGCTAGACACCAGACTTTGTTTGATTTGCACAAATGCCGCTTCCGCCTCTGGGGTCCACTTCAATGCTGTTGACATGGATATACTTTCGTCATACATTAATTTCAAGAGAGGAGACGTAATTTGCGCATAATCTGGAATCCAGCTACGGCAGTAGCCAGTGATGCCTAAAAAGGACATCATCTGCTTTTTTGTCAATGGCTTGGGTGCCTGGAGAATAGCCGTCTTCCTGTCTTGAACAATAGTGCGTCCTTGTGCACTCAACTCATGTCCAAAATACTTTACTGTCGGGGACCACAACTGTAATTTGTTCTTGCTGACCTTATGTCCTTCCCTGGCTAGGTGATGTAAGGTGGCCAAAGTGTCTGTGATGCAGGTATCTTTGTCATGAGAGGCTATCAGAATGTCGTCTACGTACAAGAAAATCTGGCTACCACCTGGTGGTACAAATTTGGCCATACTAGCTGACATTACTTGCGAATAAATGGTTGGGCTTTCAGCATATCCTTGTGGCAATCGTGTGTATGTATACCTTTGTCCTGCGTATGTGAAAGCGAACCAGAACTGGCTGTCTGGATCAACCGGGACAGAAAAGAAAGCATTACTAATATCAACGACAGTAAATACTTTAGCATCTGGTCGCAACGAATTTAACAACGTGTACGGATCCGGGACACAAGGAGCTCTTTGAACAACAGCATTGTTGACAGCTTGTAGGTCTTGCACCATTCTCCAACCTACGGAGGGAGGAGCCTTTTTACCGGAAAGATAGGTGTGTTACATGGTGAATCGGGGCAGGGGATCAAGACTCCTGCCTTCAATAGATCTTGTATTACCGGTCGGATCCCTTCCGTTGCATCGGGTCTCAAAGGGTACTGCCGGACACATGGGCGATATTCCATTTTTGGTCTAATTTGCACTGGTAGGGCTCCTTTTACTAGCCCTACATCAGAGGGTCCTTGGGACCAGAGGGTAGGTGGAACTTCCACCAACCTCTGCTCATCCTCTGGATTCAATAAATATGATCATGCTGTCTGTTGAGGATTATCGCAATGGTCAACACTACTCCCTGCTTCCAAATCCGTTCTATGGAGAAGGAGTACACGGAATAGACCGGTGGAAGGACTGAAAATTCTCCACTCCCTGGATGGGATTCAACCAATCGGTTGCATTTATGCCCTCTTTGACCATAAACCCTAGGCTTGCCAAGTCACGAGGTATGGTTTGAAGAGGGACACATGGAAGGGAGTCCCAGTCCTATGTAATCTCTGAATTTCTGGAGGAACATGAGAGACCGCAATTGCAGCTCTATTTTTCCCATCATGGTAAATACAGTCTGCTACTGCAGATGTTGGGGTTACTTCCTCCAAGAGGCTCTCATAGTTACCGTCCGGTCCTGGAGTACCCTTGAACCACAATGTGACATGGAGATCTTCCGGTTCATGTGTTTGTTCAGGATGAGACAACGTGTTTAGCAAACGCAGAACAGATGCACCAAAAGAGGTGGGGCTAGCATCATCGTAGATTTCAGAAAATATAATAGTAGCAGTTTAGGGCGTAATTTGAGCCTAATTAAAGACCTGCAGCTGATTGTTTGTTTTACTCGCAACAGTCCATTGTCCGACACTATAGACAGTCCCCAGTGCAGTTAGACCATCTCGTCCGAGAAGATTACCGGACATTGGGGCATCATCAATACAGAGATGCAACATGACTTCCCTTCTGGGTCCCGAATCCACACGGGTGGGACACAGGGACAGCACATGTCATTCCCATTGGCTGCTCTTACCCAAAATGTTTCATCACTGGGCTGTAAACCCTACCGGCCATGAGCAACATGTTGTTTTACATGCGCCCGAATCGCATAGGAAAACAACATGCTTCCCATTCATCAATTAAAGGCACTTCCGGTTTAGGTACATCACTCATCAGCAGATCTTGAAGGTTTAGATCTGCCTCAGGGACTAAAGGTCCCGTTGATGTTGCTTGTCGGGCGGTTAGTCATTGCAGATTCTGTGTTCTTTGTGGGTAGTTCCTTGGCGAAATGTCCTAATTTGCCGCAAAACCCAACACTCATTTGACCTTCCAGCCCAGGGCTTTGGGGGAGCTGACTGGCCTTGGCCCTGCCAATTTCCTTGCCTGTCCTGCTTCCATTGCCTCTGTGGGTTTGATTGAAAACGTCCTCGGGGTGGTCCTCTAAAACGGCCCCGCCCACGAGGTGGTCCGAATTTTCTGCCTTGAAAAAAGACTGGCCTTCCTGCCATTCAGACTCATCAGAATAGAAGTAGTCACCTGTTTTCCTTTTGGGGCTGCCTTTTTTGTTTTCAGATTTCTTTCTGCGTGTATGACGTGGTCTACATACTCTTGTAACCAGCTGTTGGGAGCGTTATCATGTTTGTCTACCCATGCTCGGATATCTGATCTGGAGTTGGCATGGAGTGCATTTTTCAATTGTTGTTCATACACGCTATCATTTTCAGTGGTAGAAGACCACTGTGCACTTTAAAAACTTTTTCCATTCGATGTCATAGTCTTCGAATGGTTCATCATCTTTCTGTTTTGTGCGATTTATTTCTGTGTAATTTGACTTCTGCTTAATTCTCAGCAGTAGTGCGGCCATCGATCTTCCAATCTGACTATCATGGGCTAATTGGAGTGTGGTCTGCCTCTGCAGGATCCCAATCTCCTTTTACATCAGCCCAATCCTTTGTCACAGTTGCCATTATGACTTGTTGAACTTCATTCCCCTCTAGATTGTAGGATTAAACCAAAGCGGTTATGTCAATAATGTACTGGGCTACATCTTCTCGTGGGGGAGTTACACCTTCCACAGCTGCCTTAACGTCTGCTTGTGTCCAAGTTCGTCACAAGAATAGTTCTTGGTCCTGACGTATGTGGATTTGCCACATGAATCATTGGATAGACTCCTGATCCACCTGGTTCCTGATCAGCCGGTGGGGCTGATGGTCCAGGTTGATTCTTCTTCATCTTTTAGTGTTTTGGATCGTGTTCTCATGACGTGTTGTGTAGGGTCTACATATGATGGGGGGTTGTCCTGCGGTAAATCTGGATAGAGTTATTCTCCTTTATTTCACGCTTTCTGGCTGACTGTGTTTGTAGTATCCAATTTACTACCATTTCTACTTTTGGAGGCCGCAGGCCCTGTCTCATTATCTTCTTGTCTGTGAAACATCACGTTCCCCCTGCTCCTTATCATTTACTGTTTCTTCTTCTGTCTTTCCTTTGCTTCTCTAGGCCCTTCTTTCGTTTCTCAACTTCTCTTTCCCATGCTACAATTTCCCTTGACCTTCTTTTTCTTTCTTTTTCTCACTTGTTCCACACTTTTTCTCAATACTGTTCTTTAGTTTAGTTAATGACTCTTTCTGCAGGCGTCCATCAAATCCATGATCTTTTATCCACTTATCTAAGTGTTTTGTTGACTTTGGATCAATTTTATTCATGTATATCCAATCTTTTGTTTTTAGATCGTCCCGGGACTTAGGTCTCTCATTTTTTACTGTTAGATTTCCCATTTTGTGTTTTCAGAACGTTTTAGACCCAGTGATGGTTTGCCCCTACAGGGTCCTAATCCACTGGTGTTGTTACAATCACAGGGTAGTAATCAACTATTCTGAGAAGTGCGTTCCCTTTCGCCACCCCGGAGGGCACGGGAAGACCTTGCCTTTGCTGCTTCTCAAAACTTACTACTACTTCTTGTGAGAATTTCATAGAGGGGAGTCGAAGTGACTCCACACTCTCACTCAGTCATTTTATTACACTCACACACAGTTATTTTATTTACACAAATACATAGAAACACTTTTAATAACGTACGCGTATTCTTAGGTCAGGGGGAGCTCGCCCTCCCGTGGAATTTAACTAATGTCCTGCATTAGGGACTCCACCATCCCTGCGAGGTTAACTACTGCCTTTTCACTGTGCACTTATTTCCCTGTTTTAACCGTGACTTTCTGTCACTATTTCACTATTTCAACATTTCTATTTTACGCAGCCTACTGCCACCATTCACAACAACAATTTTATCAGAATCAAATTCTATACTCACACTCCGTCGGTCTCTTTCCCTCTCGGTGATCCCGTCAACCTTTCAGATCCCAGCCAACGGATTGAGCCAGTCCCGTCAAAGGGTCTGAGTTACCTTGGCCAAGGATTTCTCTGGTGCCGATCACGCTCGCTGGTGGCTCCTTTAACTGATCATTGCACAATTTTCTTACCGATTAGCCTCAAAAAACAAACCCTTTGAATAAAGATTGGAAATTTAATTTAAGTCTGCTCAAAAATGAGGAATATTGTAAAATGATAATAGCACTTATAAATGACATTAAATGTAATGAAGAACTTGTAACGCCAATCAGAAAATGGGAGTTTCTCAAGTTTAAAATACGTGAAGCTTCTATTATTTTTAGCAAAAAATTGAAAAAAGATCTTGAAAAAAGGAAACAGACATAATAAACCAGTTAAACATTCACTGTAACAAACCCACTTTTGATGAAGATGACAAACAAATGATTTTAAAGTTAGAGTCCAATCTAGATGAAATCTACGCTCATAAAGCCCAAGGGGCTTTCATTAGATCTCATGCAAAGTGGATAGGAGAGAAAAATTCATCTTATTTTTGTGGGTTGGAAAAAAGTAGACAGAAAAATAACCTGAAATCATTGTTAATTAGTAATAAAGAAATTACAGATGAAAATCTAATCGCCAATGAAATATACAAATTTTATAGTAGCCATTATTGCTCAAAATTTTCAAAAACAGACTGTGAGGCTTTTCTAAAAGATATTGGTCAATATATTCCAAAAATTGACATTTATAAAGAAACTTGTGATAGCCCACTTTCAATAGATGAACTTGATGCCATGATTGCCGTTTGTCCCCAAACAAAGCTCCTGGATCAGACGGTCTTACAGGAAATTTCTATAAACATTTTTGGATCAATATTAAGGAATTACTTTATAATGTATTTTTAGAAATATTTGATACCTGTTCACTCCCAATTACAATGAGACATGGTGTAATTATCTCTATTCCAAAACCAAACAAAGATCTCTAGAATTTTAGAGAATCGTAGATCTATCACTCTTGGAAACTTTGACTGCAAACTTTTAACTTACATTTTTGCCACTCGGCTGCAGTCAGGGCTTTCAAATATACACACAATCTGGTTTCTTGAAGGGTAGGTCTATATATAACAATATAAGACTGGTCATGGACTTAATTGAATACCGTGACTTAATTCAGGATGGTTTTATTTTCTTTCTGGACTTTTTTAAAGCCTTTGATTCAGTAGAACACCCATTTATTCTTGCTGCACTTGAACTTTTTGGTTTTGGTCCTAAATTTAAAAATCTAATTTGTGGTCTATATAAAAACATAAATAGCTGTATTCTCCTCTCTAAGGGTTCCACTCCAAGTTTTAATGTAAATGTTGGTATTCCTCAGGGGTGCAGAAATGAAGTAAAGATCCGCAGAGCCAGTTAGCTCCTAAACAAATCTTTAATAACACTGAGGGTGACATTTCGGGCATAGCCCTTCATCAGACATATTCAACGAAATGTCACCCTCGGTGTTATTAAAGATTTGTTTAGGAGCTAACAGGCTGTGCGGATCTTTACTTCATTTTTGTGCTATTCGTCTGCTTGATCCTGCACGCCAATACAGACTCGGATGTGCGTGTCATTTCATTATATTTTATTCCTCAGGGGTGCCCAATTTCGCCATACTTGCTCATCTTAGTCGCAGAATTGTTATCCATTCATATTAAAAATTGTAACAATATCCAAAGACTTAATATCCATGGAACAGAAATTGTAATAAGCCAACTAGCTGACGATACAACCTTATTCTTAAAAGATGAAAAACAAATCCCAATTGCTATCCAGGAAATTGAAAAATTCTCCAAAGCTTCAGGTCTACATTTAAATCTTAAAAAATGTGAAATTTTGCCTCTTCACAATACTTCACTAAAAGAAATATGTAATACACCTATTAAGTCAGAGATCAAATACCTAGGTGTTCAACTTAGTAAAGACAAAAACATATGCCAAACAGTTAATATAGAGTGCAAAATAAGAGAATGTAAAACACAACTGACCACATGGCTCCAAAGAGACTTATCGATTTTAGGTTGAATATATTTAACAGAAATGGAAAGCTTGTCTAGATGCATTTATCCTTCTTATTCAAATCCCATTTCTTCTAATTTAACCAAATCAGTAAATCAGTTGAATTTCAATTTCACATGGCGAAACAAACCTCTTAGATTATGAACAATTCTGCATAAAATACAACTTAACCCATCTTATTAGACTTCATGCGATTACGTAATGCTCTCACCAATGAATTAATTTTTATATGTAAAAGTTCTCTAGCATCAAATCATACAAACACACCTGCCTTCTATGATATGTGGTGTCAATTTTAGATAAAAAAATAACAATCGTTTTATTAGAAAATGTCTTAATTAATCCTGGACTGCAATGTATAAATGATATTCTATCAAAAATTGATTAAAAGACTATTTCCAAACTTAGAACAATGTATTTGTCCTTTCCTATACCTCCAAAAATGAAAGAAATACACTTCAAAATTATGAACAATATTTACCCATCTAAAGAATTACTAAGGTTATGTTTTAACATTCCAAAATAACTCTTCATTTTGCCTTACAAATGTTGAAACTACGGACCATTTGTTTTTTTTACTGTGTTGTGGTGCAATCCTTTTGCACAGAATTACTTAATTGGGTCAAAACATTATTTCCATCAACAATTAATTTTACAAGAGATAATATTACTTTTGGTTTTCCGAGTAAGAATAAGAAAGAACAACTCTGTCATTTTATGTCTTGCCAAATTTTGTATCCACAAAAGCAAATGTCAAAAACGTCCCCCTACATTTTCCTACTTCATGAATGACTTTGACCTCTACATGAAATCTTTGGAACATATGAAGCAACCATGAAACTTCTCTTATTTTTTGCAGTTGTCGAGCAATGATCTTTGAACCAAAAACTTCATGACCTTATCTGTGAGCTATTTCTAAAGTCTACAAACTCTTCCCCATGAATGGTAAATGGACTGCATTTATATAGCATTTTTCCATCTGCATCAGACGTTCAAAGCTCTTTACAGTTAGGCCTCACACCTCACATTCACCCCGATGTCAGGGTGCTGCCATACAAGGCGCTCAAAACTTTGAACTTTCTCTAAAGACTATGAACTTTCAAAACTATGAAATTTTCCCTGTGAACTTTGAACTTATTTTCTAAAGACTAAAAAAAAACAAAAAACCACGCTGACGCCTTCTTATTTATTTTTCTTGTATATCTCTTTCAATTTATAATGGTTTATAATTTATAATAAACTGAGACTTCGCATATATCCAAAAAGTGGGAGATTTTGGACTGAGTGGGTTTGCTGATGATGATGCCTGAACGCCGGCTTCTCCGTGCCGGTCGCCCATTTTCACGGTTCGATCGATATCCCACCGACTCGTCAGTCCTCCCTCGGTTGGCGTCACTCTGAAAAGTAGCTGGAAAAAAAGCTGCTCCCAGCAGGGTGATGGGAGAATCGTTCTGCTGTTTTTTAAAGCTTTTTTTGTGGTTCAGGTGACACAAATTCAAGAAGGCAATCGCTGAACTTTTTCAGGTTGTGGAAACAGCCAGAGTGTGACATAGCAATCTCCGCCCCCTTGCCACTTCCAAAGCAAAGCGTCTGACGTCACGATGCATTGGGAGATGTTGATGCATTGGGCTGACGCTTGCGGTGTGAAAGGCCCTTAAGGCTACAGGGGAAGTTCAGCCTCTTCTAAAATATAATGAAAAAATTGCATCAAATAATGCTGTATTACATTAGCCTGCTATTTCAATCCGAACATGCTAAGACGTGTTCAACTTCATGGCTAGTTCATTCACAATAAGGTTTTAGAGGGATCCCTGACTAGTAATACTTGTTGGCCACACCTCAACATTCCAAGATTCTAGGATATAACATTCTATGGTGGTTTGTATCTCTTCGGGTCTTCCCAATTTGTGGGCTTTCTATGTGCATTATTTGAAAGAAAGTGAATTTAGATATGTTTAAAATGTTATTACCCCTTTTTTTTTTTCCAAGTCAGAAAAAGGGATAAATTCAATGCCTTCAATGATAGAATGTTGAGTTTATCGCCATAGAATGTTATAGAACCTCGGCAAGTTCAGGTGTGAAATAGCCAAGGCCCATAAGATTGACCATAGCGCCACCTACATAAAGTTTATAAAATCTTTTCACTCATAAGCTGCCATTATTGTAAAAGTGTCATCGTCTGGTTGCATCTAGGCTAATCAAGGTGCAGCAATCAGGTTGTTGCTGTACATAGACACAATCAATATCAACCATTTGATGTCACTTTTTTTTACCGGAAAGCAGAGGCGTGAATACAATGGCAGCTTAAAAGTATTGCAAATGAAGGGATTTTCTAAAAGTTATAATAAAATAGAAAGCATTTTGAGTGTTTTTTCAAGTGATACGCCACCATTTGGGGAAATACCCTTATTTTCCACCTCTCCTCTAGTTAAACAGTTGAGTTTTACCTTTCTTCAGTTCATCCAGCCGTTCTACGAGTATGGCAGTAGGACTTTTAGCTCTAGCTCAGCATAGATCATTAAATCAAATTAGACCATTAGCATATCTCCTATTATAGTCTTGTAAAAGTGACTAAGAATTCTGAGATTTTCCCAAATTAAAACTTGACTCTTCTATAGTTTCAACTTGTGCTAACACCAACAGAAAATGAAGCGTGATGATTTTCTGGGCTGATATGTCATGAAAATAGTCCCTCCATACGCTGAATCAATCAACTCAATCAATCAACTTTTTTCTTGTATAGCGCCAAATCACAACAAACAGTTGCCCCAAGGCGCTCCACATTGCAAGGCAAGGCCATGAGAGTAGTTCCATGCTATATCAGCCTAGAAAACAACTTTCTGTTGGTCTTAGTACACTTTACAACTACAGAATAGTCAGCAGTACTATCAGGATTCGTTTTCACTTTTGAACAAGATTGTAGGAGCAGGACTGTGAAGACTCTGCAGATCCGCAGGATTCTGCGGATTTCATCATGGGGAGGAGGTGTGGGGTGTTAGTGTTGTACTCTTTAATCGTGAACATCACTGAGTTTTTAAAATACTTATCTCAAAGTGTTCTCCTTTTTTACAACATTGTGTAAGTTTTATAAGTCCTGCGGATGCGGCATCTGTGTGTGTACAGATGCAGATCAGTTTCCTCGGATCCATGGAGTTTCGTGGAGGAAAAATGCCACTCGAAGCGTAGCTGTTACGACAGCTTGTCGTAAAGCATGACTGGTTGGTTGCTGCGGCGACGCTGTGTGGCTCCTGTGCGACACTTCAGCTAAACTTAGACATGGTGACATCCCAAATTTTAGAGCTTTCAAGTTTTTAAAAGTGGAATTTTGCAGCTGTCAGTGTCACGGAGGACTTCCGCACAGAGAGAAGATGGCGAGAAAGACTGTTTGAAAAAGTCTTATAAGGACAAGAATCCATGGAATCGTCGCTGGCTTCATCAACACACCTGAAACATGAATGAAACTGGAAAAAGTGAACTGTGCCCTCTCAGGAAACACGGTAAGAATTTTCTCCTCCCTGAAAATTAAACATTTTCTGTTCAACAGGGTTTTAGACAAAATTATGTTACTTTTTTCCACTAATCTAGACTTTCTTTCATTGTAAAAAAGACATTGGCTTTAAATGGATTTAGGCTGCATGAATTTACACAAGAATATAAGTGACTTTTTACTGTAAGGTATGTTATTGATATTTTACCATGATTTTCCAAATATTCTACAAGCTTTAGCTGTGGTTTTTGAAATGCTGTAACAGTCTTGTCAGTCTTCATAAATTTCATGCAGTTTAATTGTTCTGAGTTAATGCATAATTTGGTTTACAATTAAAAGGAAAACTCATTCCAGGTCCTACTTCCACATTAATTCTGTGTATTTCAACATCATCATTGACAGGGTCAAATAAAAAGTTTGAATAGAGGATCATTTAAATATCCACTAATTTTGAGATTTGTTCTCCAGGAGATGCTGAAAAGTTATCATTAGATAGAAATTTAATTCTGGGGCCCAACAGGGCCTAGACCCCGGCTCCTGGGAGCTGTATACCAAACCCCCTGCAAATTTCCTTGGATTTCACAGTTTCATTTCACAGTCCTGTAGGGAGAGATGCCAATGGTCTAATCCGATTCAGTGGTCTATGCTATGCTGGAGCTACAAGTCCTACCGCCAGACACAGAGAAACAGCTGGATAACTGTAGAAAGATATGACTCAACAGTTTAACCTCGAGGGGAGGTGGAAAAATGAGCATATTTCCCCAAATGGTGGCTATCACCTTTAAATACTGTTAGATATAGCTGATACCATGTCAGTCTTATAAGGCCAATTTGTCTTACTAGCCAGGGATCCTTTTGATAATATAAATTAATAATTGACCATTTTATCAGAGCTTCCTCTGTTTCCCAGGAGCTGCAACCACCACTGATCTTTACGGAACAAATTTAATCTAGGGGAATTTCTGAAATGTAGATAATCAGTTACTGTGTATATACCCATAATGCATGCGTATGATCAAATTCAATGTGCCATTTATTCCATAGAAAATGAAGTGGATGGAGAGACGGTACACCTGGGCTTAACTGACTCAATGCTAGACCATCTTTTCAAAGGGTCATTCAAAAAGCAAGTCAAGTTCCTTCAAATAATTCGACAGATGCAGGATGGAGAGGCCTGTCCCACTCAAAACAACACACAACCCAACATGGGTAGAGGCTGTCCCGTAATGGCTACTCATAGCACAGGTAGTCCTTGTTCTCCAACCTTCCTTCTAGAGCCCGACCGATAGGGATTTTTTGAGGCCGATAACGATATTTGGATGAAAAAAATGCAGATAATCGATAAATCGGCTGATTTGCCGATAGCCGATAAATCTGCCGATATTATTCTTTTTTTTTCTTCTTCTTTTTTTTTAATAATAATAAAATGTTCTTTTTTTTGGACCCTTAAAAAAGGTATGAGCTAAAAGCTGAAGCTTTATCCTCATATTGATTAACTTTATAACAGAGAAGAATTTTTAAGTTAAAAAAAATGCAATTGGAGCAGTTAGGGGGCTATTCAAACGGGCCAACTAGTAAGATATCACTCCTGAAAATGATCTTTGCCATATCACGTGAGGTAAATCTGCCCTGCGATTGGATTTTGGAAAACCATGTGACAGAGAAACCAATTCTGATTTTAGACACTTTACATTGCGCACATCATCACACATCTTCTGTGAGGATTATCAAGATGGCTGACAGTGGATCAAAAGTCCGCGGAATGAACTTTAAGCAAAAAAAAAAAGTAAGTTTCTATCTCATCATTAAAAAGTTATTTGCAGTTTAGTAAAGCTTGGTCCCAGCCATCGTATATGACGGCGTCAGCCCCAGAGACTTAAGGCGAACGGCAGAATTCCCACAACCCTTCCGGATGACCAGTGAATCTGAATGTTTCAACCTCTTAGCAGGTAAACGAAAGTTTTTCATGCTAGAAATAAGGTCCTACACAACCGTGGGCTAAATAAAAGCATGACCGACGCAATGAAGCAATTTGCACATTACTACATAAACTGAGTTAATCAAACTGAGTTGAACTGAAACGAGATATGTGGGGTGATGTAATACGCAAAGTTATTACAACATCCTTATAGACTTACTTGTATGGCGTTTGTCAGCTGATCAGTGCAGTGTGACAGCGAACTACAGGGGCCAGTGATGAATACATTAAGCGGGTGTAAGCAGCTCTGAGTTGAATGGAGTCAGAGCTCCATCCACTGACAAACGGTTGCAAGGACATTTTACATTGCGACAAACATTATTTCAACTTGTGGTTACTGTCGGCAAAATTTCGGCCGATAGTGAGTACTTGAAAAGGGCTTATATTGGCCGATAATATCGGCTGGCCAATATTGGTCGGGCTCTACTTCCCTTCTACCTTTTTACCCTCTCTGTCACAATGTCACTAGATGGTATCTTTTGACCTTTAGTGTGCCCACCCCCCAGCACTTCATTATTATTGATGGAAAGGTGATTTTTGAATGCAATATCATATTTATTCTTGCAGATGAGATGGATACACAGGAGATGCACACAATTAAATTTCAAGTGCTAGATGTTGATGCTGCTACAAGGTAAGTTTTGAGTTTCAATCCACTGTAATACTGCAACAACAACTTCTTTATTAAGGTTCTCATACACTCAACAAAAATATAAATGCAACACTTTTGGTTTTGCTCCCATTTTGTATGACGAGGACAGACGAGCATGCAGATGAGCTTCTCTGAGACGGTTTTCTGACCAGTTTGTGCAGAATTCTTTGGTTATGCAAACCGATTGTTTCAGCAACTGTCCAAGTGGCTGGTCTCAGACGATTTTTGGAGGTGAACATGCTGGATGTGGAGGTCCTGGGCTGGTATGGGTTACCGTGGTCTGCGGTTGTGAGCGGTTGGATGTACTGCCAATTCTCTGAAACGCCTTTGGAGACGGCTTATGGTAGAAAATGAACATTCAATACACGAGCAACAGCTCTGGTTGACATTGCCTGCTGTCAGCTGCCAAGTGCACGCTCCCTCAATCTTGCAACATCTGTGGCATTGGCTGTGTGATAAAACTGCACCTTTCAGAGGGCCTGTTATTGTGGACAGTCTAAGCAACACCTGTGCACTAATCATGGTGTCTAATCAGCATCTTGTGTATGGCACACCTGTTAGGTGGGATGGATTATCTCAGCAAGAGGAAGTGCTCACTATCACAGATTTAGACTGGTTTGTGAACAATATTTGAGGGAAATGGTGATATTGTGTATGTGGAAAAAGTTTGAGATCTTTGAGTTCATCTCATACAAAATGGGAGCACAAACCAAAAGTGTTGCGTTTATATTTTTGTTGAGTGTACTTACCTGTTTAAAGAAATCCAAGTAAGGTGGCCCAGAGGGGTCACGTGTGCATTGTGGTTAACGATGATGGTTTTCTGTATTTGGACGAGTTTTCTGAATATGCAGGTGTTGTGGTGTTTGCATGTGTTTTGACCCCTCTTGACCACCATATTATCCTACTTATTAGAACAAAGTGACAGATGTGTAAATTCTCTTATCTTGTGGAACTAGTTCTCAGGCTGTTGGGAGACTCCCTGATGTTTTTGTCCTCCCAACTTTTCCAAAAGAGCTTCAAGCAAAGCTGGATGCCAAAGAGGAGGTGCAGAGAGTTCCACACTACAGGCACAAAATAATACGGGTATTGCGTGAGACTGTTGCCATGTATACTATGTAAGTATAGTGGTCTGAATTCTTTGTCCCGTGTGTGTGTTGTGTGTCTTGTCTTTTGTCTCTTGCTCGTGTTGCTCATTCCATTTTGGTGACAAGTTCAGTGTCGATTCTGCATTTACTTGAACTTTTTACTGTTCTGTGTTAGGTATCCCACTCACAGCAGAATATGTGAAGGTAGCCCAGGCATTAATCCGGAAATACCCATTCCTGAAGGATGTTACAGGAAATGGCTATGTAAGTAGCTTTGCGTAATCTACTCCATGATCCAGTGCTTGTTAGGTGTGTATTAAGTTTCAATAGTGACCATGGAGCGTCTGTGTCAATCGCCATTTCACAGTTTATAGCACCAGTCTGACCAACTCACCTGTGGCAGGTCACTGAATGAAAGCACAAATGTGTTCCTCAAAGCTTCCTCCAGACCGCTACTGATGGGGTGTGAATGTGTTAATATTCAGTCAATTGTAACCATTGATTAATCAAGATCTGTGCTGGTCACTTAATCCAATAGTAATCGACAGGAAATGGTAGATGCAGTTTTACTTTCAGGAAGCAGTGGAGGTGGTGAATATAGCCTATTCAGTTAAGTGATGATGCAATAATGGGATAATAAATCTCTTTCCGGTCCAACAGGGCTGCTGGATTGTCTCAATACACAGCAAAATAACCTATTTTTACAGCATTCAGAGAGCCGTTTTTACGAAAATTGGTCATGTACTGCTACAGTTATTACTCTGTTAAGTTTAAGCGACTTTGTTTTATTCTCACTAAAATGGAGGTTAGGGTGACCATGTCTACAAGTTGCGAAAACCGGCTGGCTGCACTAGTAAGCACTTTTGGTCTTAACCATCTACTGTATATAGACACTCATTTTTGCTTTCTTTCTGTGACCTACTGCATGTGAGCGGTCATATTGCAACGGAATCAGTCGATTGGCATAAGGGCGCTTCCATTGTCACTCCGAGACCTAATACGAAGCATGGGACTAGGCTTATTCATCCAAAGAGTTGTTTTTTTTTTTTTTTTGATGACTAATGGTGTATATTTTTTGTTCCAATTATTTTTGCTGAAATTAGCATACCTGGCACATGTCATTGAAGCGCAAATTCAATACTGAACGTGCTCCGCTTGTCCAAAATGATGAAGTGAAAACTGATCAAAGAGAAGTTTGCCCTGGAAAGAAGCCCAAGAAACCTGACGCTGAGAGTCCAAATACCTGTCTGAGAACCAAGCCACGATCAGTGAGTTGGGCTTAACAATTTATATTGTTCGATTGTCAAATCTCACTTTTAAGGGGTGGGAGGCGTTGATTAGTCACATGCGCACACTCAGGCTCGAACTGTAGGGTCGTAACCCTTACCTAAATTTTTGTCTCACCTCACATGCATGTTACTATTTTGTCAATAGGAACTTGATGTTCTTGGAGAAGATCATCATCAATTGCTGGTCACGTCAAGATTCTACAAACACAATACAGCAAGGCACAGCCAGACACTGCGATTGTACGCTACCTAATGCAGCGAACCTTTGCATGGAGGCAAAAGGAGATTGCTGAAGGAATGAGTGGTTGAGGATACTGTGAAGAAATATCCCTTCTTAAAGACACCCTCAGGGTAAGAGTTAAAAATTAAAAGATAGATGTGCCCTAGAACAACATTGTGCTGAACAACGCATGGAAATAAGTCTTTCTTTCTAGACTATACTAACACCATTTAAACAAATCATGTTTACAAAATCTTTGCTTCTTAATCTTGGCAGCATTACCAATAGGTTCAGTAAGTGAGTCCAGCCCCGCCCCCTTCAACTGTTTGTAGTTTCCGTAGACTCACCTCCTGAACCTTGGTACTGCTGCAGAGTTTGGAAGATTTGGTAAACTTTTTTTTTTAAACAGCGCTAGTATAGTCTATAACTATACTCAGCTTCGCATTGTGCAAACACCTACCCATTGTGTGTTAAAATATTCTGTAATCTCCTTCCACTTATGGTCAATGGCATTATTGTCTTTCTGCAGCTGTTGGAGGAGGTGGGTTGTATCCACTCAATAGCGAGCAATAGCTACACTGACACCTTAACCAAATTGTTCCCAAAATACTTGCCCTGGCACAAGGAAAGTCTCCACTAGCCAAACAGTACTTGGAGGCCAGAGAAGAAGCCCTCGCCGAGGGATCTACCACGTACTTGCAAAAAGCTTATAAGAGTGTACTCAACTTTGATAAGTGTGTGCATGGAAAAATCTGTAGACAATTCAAAGTGCATTCTGAGATGCTAATCAGATTTTGACTGTGTGTGTATAGAATTAATTAGTAGCTGTCTATTTCTCTGTCTTGATTCGCTTCTAGGAATGGACTTCAGAGCAGCGCTCATCCTCCTGCCATTAATCTTTAAAGAGAGTGTGAATCATCACATCATGATGGGAGAGGTATGCATTTCTAGCACCTGGCTGCGGACCTGTACTACTGGCCGCATTCTACCCTAATTAGTGGTATAGGGGGAGAGCTGCGTCAGTCACAGTCAGTCAGAGCTGCGTGTCGTCAGAGTGAGCTGCAAAAAGTTTGTACCTGAGTTTTCAGAGGTGCTGTGTTTGTTAGTTGCCATCTGCCACGCCGGTGTTTGCCAACCCGGACGTGGGAATACCACCTCAACCGGCAACTTAGGCCCGCGATCTGGACAGCAACAACGTCCGAGGCCCGCTCAACGTGGTGAATTCACTGAGGCCGCGCGCTGCGTCATTTAGAGCCGGCGTCACGAGTGCCGCTTCCCCGAGGCCTCGTGCAGCCACCGCGGATCCATCAGCGCGGAAACACCGAGGCCGCGCTGGCACCAGCGCTAGTGCAGATCCATCCCGGTGATATAAACAACACAGGCTGTTAACATCGGCGATAGCGACAAGCTGCTCATAAACCGACCATGGGGCCTAAGAACGTTCTGACCAGCGGAGGAAGGTGACGATATTAAAAAATCTCTGGACTTTTTATCAGAGGAGATTTCTGTTGTGAAGCAGCAACAGAAAATCAATCATGGATCTGGTGGAGGAGGGGAAGGCATTACGGCTCCAGAATGCCGAAGAAAGACCGGCATCTGGTGCAGCTGGAAAATAGAGTGGCTGAATTGGAGCAGTACACCAGAATCAACGACGTCATCATCACAGGTCTTCATATCAAAACCACGGTCCTACGCACGGGCGGTAACAGATGAGAGCGGAGGGGAGCCCAGTGAACAGGAGGTCAGCCTGTGGAAAAACAGGTTGCTGATTTCCTCCTATCTAAAGGTATAGAAATGGATTTAAATAACATTGAAGCGTGCCACCCTCTGCCCCGGAGAAATGACGGTGATAAACGAACCGTCATCATGAGATTCATCAACAGGAAACACAAAACAGCACTGTTAAAACAAGGAAGAAAAACTGAAAGGGACAAACGTATTCATCAATGGAACATCTCACCAAACGGAATGCCGACATCGCCAGGAAAGCACGCTTCTTGAAGAAACAGGGAAAAATCCAGCACACATGGACTTCAAACTGTAAAATATTCATCAAACTGAACGGATCACCAGAACAAGCAAAAGTCATGGCAATAAGGAACATCGAGGAGCTGGACAAATATGAACAATAGGAACATCGAGGAGCTGGACAAATATGACCAATAAGGTATGAGGACACAAACACATCACAACACCATGACACAGACCAGAGGAACCTATTCATCTACTACCTATTCATCTACATCTGGAGACAAGAAGGATATAACTCAAAGGATTGCTGATCATGGAAAAGTAGAACTGAGAACATTTAAATACACAGACCACAATGTACTGGACTTGGAGCACGATATAGACCCGGACAATAATTTCTTCTCAAATATCAATGACAGTTGTTGCTATTATACAGATGAACAGTTTAATATCGGATCATTAACAACGGATAACAAATTATCAATAATCCATTTCAACAGCAGAAGTCTATATGCAAACTTTAACAACATTAAAGATATTTAAGTCAGTTTAAAAAAAATATTTAACATAATTGCTATATCAGAAACATGGATCAATGAAGATAAAGGAATGGATTTTGAACTGGATGGATATGAATTTAATTGTGTAAACAGAAAGAATAAAGTGGAGGAGGAGTGGCTGTGTATGTGGATAAGAACATGGATTATAAAATAGTAGACAATATGACAACTGTGATTGATAACTTATTAGAATGTATAACTATTGAAATATGTGAAGAAAAAAGCAAAAATGTATTAGTCAGCTGTATATATAGAGCACCAGGATCTAGTATTGAAACATTCACTGACTGTATGGGAAAAATGTTCTCAAAAACTAATCAAAAAACTGTGTTCATTTGTGGTGACTTAAATATTGATCTGCTCAATCCAAATAAGCATAAAATAACAGATGAATTTATCAGTATAATGTACAGTATGAGTTTATATCCAAAAATCACCAGGCCAAGCAGAATTACATCCCATAGTGCTACCTTAATTGATAATATATTCAGCAATGATATTGAGAATAACACTGTGAGTGGATTATTAATCAATGACATTAGTGATCATCTACCAGTTTTCATCGTTTATAATAGAAACCATCGGCGGAATCAGCCAGAGGAGAAAATAAAATACAGGCGAGTGCGGACAGAGGAAAACATGAACACACTAAAGAAGGATTTACAGGAGCAAAACTGGGAAAAGGTATACAGTGAAAGTGATGTTGATAGTGCATATGAAACTTTTTTACAAATATTTACATCATTATATGATAAAAATTGTCCAATTAAACAAGACTACAGAAAACAAAAAATCCAAGCTCGACCATGGATGACGAAAGGGTTACGAAATGCATGTAATAAGAAAAATACACTGTATAGAGAATTCATAAAACTAAAGACTAAAGAGGCAGAAAATAGATATAAGAAATACAAAAATAGATTAACTAATATTATACGGGTATGTAGGAAGGAATATTATAGTAACATATTATATAATAACAAAAACAATATTAAAGGAATATGGGATATATTAAATAGCATTATCAAAAATGGTAATAAAAAACAGAGTTACCCTCAGTATTTCATTGATAATGTCAAGAAGGAAAATAAGGATGAGGTAGTCAACGGTTTTAATAATTTTTTTGTAAATATTGGACCAAGCTTGGCAGAAAAAATTCCCGATTCCCAACCTGAGGATTGGGATAATAATCTCATAGAAAGAAATCCCTGTTCAATGTTCCTCACAGCAGTGGATGGAAATGAAATTATAGACATTGTGAATAATTGTAAATATAAACATCTACCGATTTAAATGAAATTGATATGGTGGTGGTAAAACAGGTCATTGAATGGATTGTAGAACCATTAACATACATCTGTAACTTATCATTTCAAACCGGTAAATTTCCCAATCAAATGAAAATAGCTAAGGTTGTGCCGCTGTATAAGACTGGGGATAGACACCACTTCACAAATTATAGACCTGTTTCTTTGCTTCCACAATTTTCCAAATTATTAGAAAAGTTATTCAATAATAGATTAGACAAATTCATAAATAAACATAAATTACTTACTGATAGTCAATATGGATTCAGAGCACATAGTTCAACATCACTTGCATTAATAGAATCAGTTGAGATTACAACGCCATAGACCACAAATTACATTCAGTTGGAATATTTATAGATCTTAAAAAGGCTTTTGATACAATTAATCATGACATATTAATCAATAAACTTGAACAGTATGGGATTAGGGGGTTGGTGTTGCACTGGGTGAGAAGCTACTTAAGTAACAGAAAACAGTTTGTGAAGTTGGGGGAATATACATCATCATGCTTGGACAATGCTTGTGGCGTCCCACAGGGGTCAGTATTGGGTCCAAAACTGTTTCTAATTTATATAAATGATATTGTCAATGTTTCCAAAATATTAAAATTAGTATTATTTGCAGATGACACAGCATTTTTTGTTCAGGGGGGGATTTGCAGGAGTTACTGAGGAGGATCAGTATAGAAATGGGAAAATTGAAAATATGGTTTGACAGAAATAAATTATCATTAAACTTAAGTAAAACAAAATACATGTTATTTGGCTATTGTAATACAGATATACAGGTTCAGTTACAAGTCGAGGGGGTAGATATTGAAAGGGTACATGAAAATAAGTTTCTGGGGGTGATAATAGATGATAAGATAAACTGGAAGACTCATATAAAACATATTCAAAGTAAACTGTCAAGAAGCATTTCAGTTCTAAACAAAGCGAAACATATTCTGGACCACAACTCACTCCGCATTCTTTACTGCTCACTGGTTTTACCATATTTACAGTACTGTGCAGAGGTATGGGGTAATACTTATAAAGGTACAACACAATCACTGTCAGTAATGCAGAAAAGAGCTATAAGAATTATTCATAATACTGGCTATAGAGATCATACAAATCCACTATTTTTACAATCCAAATTCTTAAAATTCACAGACTTGGTTCATTTTCAAACAGTACAAATTGTGTATAAAGCAATAAACAATTTACTTCCAGCAAATATTAAAAATATGTTTTTTAACAGATCAGGGGATTACAGTCTGAGGGGGAAATTTAATTTAAAGCATCAGTGGGCACGAACAACATTAAAAGGTTTCTGTATTTCTGTCTGTGGGGTGAGGATGTGGAACAGATTGGGAGTGGGGCTCAAGCAATGTCCAAGCATGAACCAGTTCAAACAGCGGTACAAAAATATGTTTTTTCTGGGTATAGGGAGGAGGAAGGGTAATGAGGGTTAGGGTGTTTTTGTTGTTTGCTTCGGCTTGTAAATATATAGTATTTTGTATGTAAGTAGGTATGTGTAGGTGTATATTTATGTTTGTGTATATATGTATATGTGTATATATGTGTATGTTGATGTGTATATGTATGTGTGTGTATATATATGTATATATATATATATATATATTGATATCGGTTTAGGTGTGTAGGAATTTATGTGTATATGTGGCAAAGGGTATTACTGGTTGTGGGGAAGAAGGGGTAGGGATAAATAAGCTGATGCTTCACCCTACCCTTTTTCGACATGTTGGGTACACAGTAGGAACTTTTTTGTTGTTGTCTTTACTGATCTATCTTGTAATTGTTGTTGTATCAAATGTTCGAAATAAACAGTTTTCATTTTCATTCATAGTTGTATTTTGTTGTTGTTAATGTCACAAGGCAACGAGTGGTACTGTAGATAGGCCTTAGGTGTTTTGATTATTTATTTCTTTGTGTATTTTGGGGGGGTGGCGTGGGAGGATTGAGTCCTTTTTTTTTTGACCAATCCAAACTTGCATCCCTGTCTGTTTTGTTGTATTCTTTAGGGTGAACCCAAAACACCATACCCAACTGTCCAGGTGACCCAAGAAGACTGGAAGTCCACGTTTGAGGGACAAAGCTTCTGTTCCCTGAAGGTAGACCAGGTCAAGGTGTGTGAAGGCATGAAGGTAGAGGAAGCAGTGATCTCATCATTTTATTCATATTTTGTTTTCAATCTTGAATACCAACCCAAAAATAAGAACACTCTGACCTTCCTCCAGCGATGTATTGCAAAAATTAATGTGAAGGGAGACCGGCCTCTGCCAACGACTGTAACCAGAGTGATAAACCTCATCTACTAATTTTTTTTCTTCTTCTAAATGCCTCGTGTACACCAATGCCCCAAGTGCCAAAGAAAAACTTTACTGTCATGAAGTTGGTTCAACATGTGGGACTTACTCATGCCCATGAGGCAGGCTTCTCAATCACATGTGGACTCAATGACTGCCAATCCACTTTTTCCAAATACCCATCTTTCAGATGTCACGTTTATAGAAAACATAGATCTTGCATTTTATCTACTGATGATCCTGCTAGTGAGGAGCTTGCTAGTGAAATCCTGCTTCTGAAGACAAACATGAGCGGGTTATGTGTGATGATGCAGATGTCCAACCCCCTCCTTGTATGATACACTTTTATATAACTTTAAAAATAATCTTTGTAGCTTCATCCTAAAAATGCAGGGAAAAAAAACAATTTACCACAATCTGTTCAGCAAGAAATACTTAGTGATGTAAACTTTCTATTTTCTTTTTAAACAGAATTACGATGAATTTATATCTTATCATCTTAAAGAAAATGGTTTTGATGTTGAAGGATGTCTTGAACTTCAGCAGGTTTTACAGTCTAATGATTTTTTTGAGGAAGCATCAAAAGAGTTCTCTTCTCAGTTCAAACTGAAAGAATATTGCAAGTCGAGGTAGATTTGACCGAACCAGTTCAATACACTTTAAGAGGGTCTACAGGACATAAAATAGGTAGCTTCTCCTATGTTCCCATTTCTGATGTTTTGAAAAAATATTGTTCCCATGAGGATGTGTGGGATGACATAGTCTCTGTAAATACTGAAGATGAACAGGTCTTGACTGACTTTTGTGATGGATTGTACTATAAGGAGCATCCTTTCTTTAAAGAATATCCAAATGCCTTACGACTACATTCTATGAGGATGAATTTGAGGGTAGTGAACCCTTTGGGTTCAAAGAAAACAAAACACAAACCTGTGCGCCTTCTACTATACAGTAGGTAATGTACATGGAAGGTACAGGTCTCAAGTGAACCATATTCATTTAGCACTACTGGTGCGCTATTTCCATTTAAAGGAGTGTGGCTTAGAAGTTATCCTAAAACACTGCTAGATGATCTTAAAATGCTCTCAACAGATGGATTCACCCTCACTGTTGGAGGGGTTGAGCAGAACGTTCGTGCAGCCCTAGTTACCTTTTCAGGGGATAACATTTCAGCTCACATGATTGGGTGGATTCGATATGTCATTAACTCAGGAAGGGTTTGTAGACACTGTATGGGAACATATACAGATATAAAAGATACATTTCAGGAAGATAGTTATGTCTTAAGAACATCTGATGTTCACCAGTATCACCTGGAATGTATCCAGAAAAATCCTGACAGTAGAGCAAACATATGGGGTACAGTGTAGTTGTCCGTTTAATGTGCTTCCCTATTTCGATGTACTAATTCCTTACCTCCAGATGTAATGCATGATCTGTTAGAGGGTGTCATACCTTTAGTTTTGAAGCATGTCCTGTGCCAAGCTCATAAACAGAAACATATTAGCATACAAGAAGTAAACGAAGAACTACAGAGAATGACAATAGGTCAAAATGATAGAGCAAATAAGCCAGTACAGTTGTCTGAAAGACTATTACAAAAAGGAGGCATTGTGGGCTCGGCATCTCAGAAATGGTGCCTTTTTCGACTTATTCCTTTTTTGATCGCACATCGTATTCCTCGAGTGTCAGTATTGGCGTGTATACCTGTTGTGTCGAGAAATTGTAGATATCGTTCTAGCTCCCATGGTGAGAAGAGAGAACCTTCCTCTTTTAGATGTACTTGTGCAGGAATTTTGACTGAGTTGAACGCTGTATTTGGAGATGTTATTACACCGAAGTGCCATTATTTAATTCATTATTCTAGATTGATGTCAATGTTTGGCCCTCTTCGTTCTCTATGGTGCATGAGGTTTGAAGCCAAAACACCAGTATTTTAAGAATGTTGCAAGTAATTGTCGTAATTTTATTAATATAGCTTCCACTCTGAGCAACCGGCACCAGTTAAAACAATGTTGGGAGTTTTCTTCAAAATAATTTCATAGATGATTTTGAGAAGGTACCAAGAAGCAATACTAGCACTCCATTTTGTTCCTTACCATTTACACTCCAGTGTGTTCTAGAGCAGTAGTTTACTGATGTTTCTTTTAGTGTTATTCAACGTGTTTCAGAAGTAACTGTTAACAATGTCAAGTATGCCACACAAGATGTTTTTGTAGTGGATGTGTTGCATGGTGAGAGAATTCCTCTTTTTTTCCAAGGGAAATACATTTTTAATGTGGACACTACATGGATTCTTGTGGAAAACTGATATTTCCAAAGTATTTTAGCCAGCACTTTTATGCTTATTCAGTCAGATTTGAACAAGAATGGACTGTGATACAGCCTGGGGCAGAGCTAGATTTTAATGCTCTTGATATATATGCAGTTGATGGTGATGTCTTTGTGGCAATGAAATACTGTGTGTAAGAAGTTAAAAATGACATTCAGATTGTACAAATATTTTAGCACTTGTGTATTGGCTAATCTTTGATGTTGTCTCTTTCTACTTAACAGATCATAAGACTAAGCATTTTAAATTTTCCCTTGGATTTAAATGCAAAAAAACCTTTATTCATTAATAAAAGTTTATTGTAAATGAAAATTATGGTGTTTGGAAGTTAATTACTTCCCAGTATTTAAATTTGTACTTCTTTAAATATTTGATTGTGGGAAAACAAAACATTGCTTTCGTTTGCTCTCATTCATTTCTATTTAACAAGGACATTTTGCCACTTTATAGGTACAATGGCATCGTCGCTGGGGTGGTACCCCTAACAAGCACAAATTTGTACCATCTAATGGGGTACCTTTTTGTACCAGCAGATTAAGGTACAAATGTATTGCTAAGGTACAAATTGTTTCATAAAAGGGTACAACTCTGTACCTATGGTAAGGGTACCATTGCTGTACCCTAAGGGTACCATTGCTGTACCATCCCAACGACGAGCGATTTGTACCTTGAAGGGAACATATTTGTACCTAAAAGGCACAAAACTGTAGGGTACTTGTACCCATTAATATGGTACAAGGTTGTTCTCCTTCGGGGTACTGCCCCAGCGACGAGCATTTGTACCTTTTTTTTTACTTTTCTGTACCTTTATTTCTGAGTGTGTGTGTGTGGATGGTTGCTTGTTTGTGGCCGTCATCACAATTCGGTTTTTGGGTGCTCTTAAGGGGATTAACACTACGGTGTTCTAGATTAGGGTATGGATGCTCACTACTTAGACAACAGACTGTTCTGTCACTGTTTGTTCATGTGTGGCTGTTTGTCATGGTATGTCGTATGGTTGGGGCCCCGTCTCCTCTGTGTCTCACGTCAGTTATTGTCTTCATCACTTGTCTTTCGTTCTTGTCAGTCTTTGTGTTGTTTGGTGGTCAGCCCTTCCTGATAGAAGTTGTCGGTTGGCTTTGAGTAGGATGATGTAGGCTGATTGGGAAGGGCGGATGGGGGTCACACACACACCACATTCACTCACGCACTACAATACCTTCTGTCTTGCAAGAAAAAAAATTGCATTTATGGGTATTAATGTTCAGAAATGGTTATGCCAGTGTGGCATTTACCATTACTATATATGCAGACAGGGGGAGAGCAGTGGCTCTGATCAAATTGCTTCACCTTTCTTGATGTAAAACAACCAAAACTAGACCACTCCAGATCATTGTTTGTACAGTGTTACGATCATCATTGTTCTTCCTTGTGTGCTTAATCTGTCCTTGCAGATCAACAATAACAACAGTGCTGCGAGCATCCAGACAGGTTGTGATTCACCAGTCTGCAAGTCCGGTTTGGATCAGATGATGTCCTAGGACAACAGATGGGCCATGTGCACCACCAGAAGCTGAAATATGATAGGAGGTCGCTGCTCCGCCTCCAGTTTGTCAGTGATAGTTGATTACAACCCTGAAGGACGATTTGAGGAGATTGTATCCATGGTAAGAGTGTTCTGCTTTGTGATTGGTTGATGATGGGTCTTCAGTGACATTTCATAGCTAATCATCCACAGCTGGGAAACTGACCCATGAGAAATACAAATTAAGTGTTTCAAAACTTTTGCCTTGACAATATTGTTCACATTATAGGATATTCAACTTCAATGAATGGAACCTATTTTGATCCTATTGGATTAAATATGAAAAGTTGCTCTTGGACATTTTCTCTTTTGGTGTTTGTGTGAGTGCAAAGAAGTCATTCTGCCTCTTACTGTATCTCAGGAGGAAAATCCTAAACGCTGGCCTCCCAACACGGCTCAAGCGGCGTTTGGGCAGGATTCTAGCCCATATGTGTCAATGTGGCAAGACGGGCCAGTGGGAACAAAAACCATGGCGCACGGCAAGTATCTTCTGAAAAGTTCTTCAGTTATATGGCTTCCTTTAAAAATGTTGAATTATTTATTAAATTAAATGATTTATTAAATGTTGAATCTTGTTCTTCCAGAGGAGAACTGGAGGGAAAGAAAAACAATCCCATCCCGTTACAATGATGTCCGACAAATCATCATCTCATGCCGTCGCATTGACGTCCACAAATCACATCTCATCCCGTCACAATGACGTCCAACAAAATAAGACTATGGATGTCTGATTGCCTGCTATCTCCAAAGAGAAGACAATGTTGAAAAGAAGAATACTCAACAGATGTTGAGGAACCTGCGCAGCCTCCTGAATAACTGACGCCAAAAAATGTGAGAGGTTGTTGAACCAGGTGAAAGACCTCAAGATTGACACAGAGGAGAGGCTAGAGCCTGCCGTGAAATTGATCTTCGAGAGGGCCATCTCAGAGCCGCACTTCTCTGAGTGTTATGCCCTTTGTGCCACCGCCTAATGGAGGTAAGATATGAGTATGTTATGGTTGTTTGTTGCTGTTGAAATGACAGGTGGTGAAGACAGTGGTTCAGTACATTTGTTTCCACTGAGGAAGTTCCCGGTTCAAAGCCACCCCTGCCCATTGTCCATGTCGTGTGGACTTGTGTCAGGAAGGGGGTTCTGCATAAAACTTGTACCAGATCAACAGGCACATATACTGTGGTGATCCATAGCAAAAACCAAGGAGATGCTGAAGGCTCTGCCTATTCTTGTTGAAATGAAGGTCCATGCTTTTGTGGTCGTGTTGCTTCCTGTCCCACTGTATATTTGTTACACTTGGACACAACATGTGACCAAACCATTGTGGGCAGGTGATCTCCAGGAGAGGTGTCAGCTGTGACATTTGACTATCTTACATCCTTATCTGGCCATGAGTCAATATGCAGGTGCCTCAGAATTGAGGACCAAAGGCAGAAAAATCCACGTAGATAGTTGATGTGGTGACACCGCTCCCATCAACTGATGTGAATGATGCATCCATGAGCCACTGAATGTTTGTTCAGTCTGAGGAAATGAAGGAACCATTTTTGTTCGACCAGTTATTTTCCTTGTGAATATTTCTGTGTTAAATGTTAAATTGTGATGTTCAAATAAACCAAGTCATTTGTTTCATTTCCTCAGGTGGTTCTGTCAACTTCCGCAAGCAGCTCCTTGCACTCTGCAAGACAGAATTGAAAAGGACCAGAATACGGACGAGGCTCTTCTCAAGAAGCAAGAGCAGCTGAAGACTGCCAAAAATTGTAGGAAATGCTTCATTTTATTTTTCACTTTTCTTTCATAAAGTAATTCAATTACATCAAACTTGATGTATAAATGCTTGTTTTGGCCCTCAGGATGAGGAGCGGGAGATCTTTGCTCTGGAGCTGGAGGAGGCCAAGGCGAAGTTTCGTCGTCAGTCTCTTGGAAATGTCAGATTTATTGGAGAGCTGTTCAAGCTGCAGATGCTCTGAGACCATCGTCCACAGCTGCTTAGGA
This sequence comes from Thalassophryne amazonica, assembly GCF_902500255.1. Lineage (NCBI taxonomy): Eukaryota > Metazoa > Chordata > Actinopteri > Batrachoidiformes > Batrachoididae > Thalassophryne > Thalassophryne amazonica. The sequence continues at coordinate 98,689,521 of NC_047113.1, read as the reverse complement.
ACACTACTAAGTAGGGGAGATGAAGATTCCCTGGAAAGACTCTGCAGCTTGTTCTCCACAGCTGGGAAGGTCCTGGATGATGAGAAAAACAAGGTATTGCAGCATGAACATGGACAAAGTCATTGTTGATGCAATCATTTATTTATTCCAACTTAACTGAGTTCAACATTTATCTGTCTACAAAAAACAAACAAAAACTATTTCTCTCACAGGTGCAAATGGATAAATATTTCTGCCACATTAGTGGAATTATCCAGAAGAAGCAGACCTCCACAAGGATACAATGCCTCCTTCAAGATGTTGTAGACCTAAGAAAGGTAGGAGTGCCTTTTACTTTTGCAGAATGTGTGACAAAGTGGATCACAATTTTTATGAATTAGTGTTAAGTGCAGGTCAACTGTGGAAACTAATGCTGAGAACGTGTGCACGCACAATCAGAATGGTGCTCCACTGTGTGCACTGATCACATGACAAACTAGAACAGAATGTTAAATGACCCTCTCAATCTTGACTCACCGAATAAGTGGGTGCCGCGCAGAAAAGAAAAGGGTCCAATGAAACTCAGCCAAATCCACAAGAGGCAGAGATGGCGGAGCAACAGGAGCAGCTCCAGAGCCCAGAGCTCCTGCCAAAGAAAGAAGAAGATGGGCGAAGCAGATGGGAAAAGAGCATGTGGTGTCAAGACCTAAACTCTTCAGGAAGTGTCCAGGGAGATAGCTGGAGGAGAAATGATTTCCAGAACAATAGGAGTGAGTTCGGTCAGTACAGAGACAGAAGTCATTATGATGACAAGATACAGCTTTGGAAGATCTGCTACCAGGATGGATGGCGTAACAAGAACAGCTGGCAAGAAAAGCAGGAAAGAACAAGCGGAGCCAGCTAGAAGAAGACAACCTGTCCCAGCATTCACAGAGTCCAGGAAAATCGACCACATGGACCGAGGATGCAGGGACAATGGTCCAAACGGGAGCTCACAGGTACAGAATCCACACCATTAAACTGAATATTTATAGTGGCTAAAGTAGAGGAGTGAGAGTTCCGAGGACAGGCTGATGGTGTGAGAACCTTCAACATCAATGAGGTCAAGATTAAGAGCAAAGAGTTTATTTGGATTTATCTCTTCCTGCAGAAAAACGTGACAGCATCCCAACTCCTCCTCCTAAACCTGCCATGACAAAAGAGGAGGTGGAGAAGAAATCAGTTGCCATTACTGAAGAATACCTCCATCTGGGTGACATGAAGGTACAAACGTGGCACCGTGCACACTCACATGGAACACAGGTGTTAGAAATGTTGGAATATGACACCACTCAGATGACCTGCTTCTCTCTTTTTCTTCCTCTGCCGTTATAGGAGGCATTACTGTGTGTGGAAGAGCTCAACAGCGCCTCCCTGCTCCACATATTTGTACGAAGTGGCGTGGAGTCAACCCTGGATCGTAAAGCCACTGCCCGGGAGCAGATGGGCCTGTTGCTCAGCCAACTTATCAATGCAGGAACTCTGTCTAAGGAGCAGTACTACAAAGGGTGAGAACCTGAAAAAGAAATGCTTCCCCCACAGTTGTGGACCATTTATTTAATTTTAAGACACAATTTACTCACTCACTCACTCACTCATATTCAACACCTTACTCCAATTAAGGTCACGGGGTGGGGGGGGGATACACCCTGGACAGGACACCAGTCTGTCACAGGGCCACATATAGACAGACAAACACATTCATTGTGTTTTTAGGCTAGAAGAGATCCTGGAAATAGCAGAAGACATGGCAGTAGACATTCCATACATCTGGCTCTACCTGGCACAAATTATTGTCCCGTGCTCCGCCAGGGAGGTGTCCTAATGGGAGAACTGTTCAGGTGAGATAAAGTGCCGGACCTTCATCTTGTCAAATGATGAACTGTTCATAAAATGAAGATTATAAATATGTGTTTATACAACATAACTTGTTAATTTTTACCCTCTAAAATAACTAGTTAAAGGCATTAAGGGATTCCATGCAGTTTTCTGGGAAAGTTAGTTAATCCAGGATAAGACTGGGCATATCTTCTGGGTGAATTCCACGTAAAAAATTAAGTATCAGGTTTCACCGAGCTGACTCTGAGCTACCCGAGCTGAGTACAAGTTAAACCAGGTTCATTTGGATTTGACTGAATTCCCGAAAACCAGTACAAGTTTAACTGACCTTTCCCAACTTGTGCTGATCTACAGTGCATCTGGAAAGTATGTACAGCGATTCATTTTTCCACATTTTCTTATGTTACAGTCTTGTTACAAAAGAGAGTAAATTAATTTTTCCAACAAAATTCTACTCACAACACCCCATAATGAAAAAAAAAATCACATTGTCTAAATGGGGTGTTGTGTGTAGAATTTTGAGGAGGAAAAAAATAATTTCATCCATTTTGGAATAAGGCTGTAACATAAGATGTGGAAAAAGTGAAGCACTGTGACACTTTCCGGATGCAATGTATGCCAAGTCCTACGCTGAGTTCCCTCCGAGGTCTACGCAAGTTGTACTGAGACGCTATTCCGGAAAACTCGGATGCACTCTGACGTGGACACACTGAAATAACTTCATTGTGGAATTGTGTGTTTAGGGCAATCTCTAAGCCTCTTGTGCCCATGGAAAAGGCTGGTGTGCTGCTGGCTGAGATCCTCAAGCTGCTCTGCACAGGAATGGTATGTGGAACACAAATCTTATCTTCTCACACTCATGGCCTCACATAACCCATGTTTCTTGGTAAGTTTGTACGACCACATAATTTAAAAATTTTTATTCATGTTTTTAAAGACCCCACAAAAAGTTGGAGCGATGTGGAAGGAGGCCGACCTGAACTGGAGAGAATTCCTGCCTGAAGATCAAAACATCTCCACGTTTGTGACTGAACAGGTCTGTAGGAGCAGAAAAATCCTCTTTCGGTCAAATTGCTCATCATCCTGACAATGTTTGAAAGAAAATGTGTTTTTAAATTTCAAAGCAAAACTCAGTTTGGTGAAGATTAATTGCAGTTTTGTTCTTTGACTTTTCAGAAAGTGGAGTTCACGGCAGTAGAGGATGCGTCATCTCCACACTGATGTATGTGACAAACTGTTGAAGCTCTTTTCTGTTGTTGGTTTTTTTTGAGTTGAGTCTTATTCCTAATTTTAAAAATGTTTTTCAGTTGAACTTGGATGATCAGCAGGCGGCTGGAACCAGACCTGTGAAATCGAAGCTGATTTTAATGATGCTGCCCCTTGTGGCAAAATATGAACGCTGCAGGCAGCTCATGACATTTTCAGAGGAAATACCCAACTGCACCTTTGTTGCTGTTTTATTTGCATGCAAATGATGTATTGATTGTTATTATTAAAATGGTTGAAATGTAAGACTTAAATTTATCACCTGTTTCTGTCTCCACACACGTCCACTGGGTTTTGGGTGATGTGAGTTCATGTAGGACATTTCTATGAACTGTCAGGGTCATACAGAAAGTCTGTGTGTTATAAGGGAATTCAATAATACCTGTATAATTTTTTTGGTTTGTTTAGTTTTTGGCCCCTTCAGGGTCACCACACCAGATCTGGCACAGAACCCATTTCCAGTGGTGGGCACAGCTAACCAAAAAGTTAGCTTTGATAACAGAGAACCAGCTAACTGAAAAGTTATCTTTTATAAAACTATACCGATAAACCACCCAAAAATTTATCAGAAACTACAGCTAACCAATAATTTTCAGTATTGCTTCCAATACATTTGTAACTTCAAACAAGCTGATCTTGAGTTTTAACACCACAATTGCTTCCAGTAACAGCAAAAGCGACCACGCACCCAAACAATGAGTCAGCAATTGTCTTTGTGCACCCTGCCCACTGCTGGAAGCTCCTGTTTATTACATAACTTGCAGCTGTGTGGCAATTGAGAGGAGCTAAACTCTACACACACATAAAACAAACCATTATTCCTTAACTGAATACAGCTCTGCCAGTGATGCAGAGGCCTTGGAAAATAAAGCAGTTTTGAGTTATGGTTTTGATTTAAAAATCATCAAATTATTTTGGATAGAATAACTCCATTAATGTCAATTCTGTCATTTGTACAAAGTTAAAATATAACACCTATCTTAATTTTAAATAATGCACTAATTCTGAAGTTTTGTAACAGACAGGTGCCAAAGGGATTATGGGTAAATGAGCCTCCGCTAACTGATTGGTTGACTCATTCATTCTATGTAAAAACCAACACGTTAATGTGAGGTGTGTGTGTTGCTGTTTACATATAAATGTGCGTTTGTAAAATATGCCTTTTTTTTATTTGTTAAAAAATAAAATAAAGCCATTTGCAAAAAGTCAAGTTCGACAACCGTCTGATATAACCAGGGTCAAAATAAATAGAACACTGCCATCTACTGGCATCTAAACGCTGATACTGCCATGAACATGACTGGCCAGTAGATGGCAGTAGAGACCGTGAAAACTTGCCAAACAAAATTCCAGATAATCCGTGTCTGCTACTTTTAAGACACGTGGAATTTAATAAACGCAAAGTGAATTTCAGACATATATATCTCTGTAACAAAGATGACAGACAGTGTTTGACATAAGCAGGATAAGCAGAGCAAACAGGAATCGATTGCAATGATTCCAACTGAAAATAATGGAGAAGCAAAATGGGCTTCTGGCATTTGCACATAAACATGCAATATCAACCTTTATAAACCTAGAAAAAATATTCACGAGAGTTTTAGGCACAATATACAAAGAGTTTAATGCTGTTGTCCGTGTGGAGCCTGATCAGAGCGTCTCAAATGTATTTCTTCTGTCGTGAATGTACTGAGATTACCCATAATGCACCTGGACACAGCATGTCCACACTAAAACATTTAAAACTAGTGCATTACTTTAAAACTAAAACATATCTGATATTTTCACTTTATAAAACTAAAACATACATCTGATTTTCACTTTATAAAACTTCAGACGTGATGTTAATTGAAATAACTTGTCCAAAATTAGTTTGGTTAAAATTTTGACCATAAGTTAAAACTGTATGCCTCTAGATGACTTGGGTGATATTGCCAGCCTATCAGAATGGGGTCAAAAGAAATAAGCTTTTCTCTTTTCTGTGATCAGTTTTCTTTTACCTGAAGAGGATAGAGTGGGTTTTTCTGGAACCATCTCTCATGTGTTTGTAGAGAACAGATCTACACATCTCCTACAAAACATTTAACAGGTAGGTACTCAACTTAGTTTAGACTTCATCAGTGTTTATAACTGTTAAGCTTTGTTCACCACACTTGCAAAAATATGTAAGCAGTCTAAAATTTATTGGACCAAAATTTATCGAAAGATAATTATTCCGCTGATGGTTTTCAAAGTTATTTGACAAGCCCCTGCTCTGGGCCTGTGGGCCCCCGGGGTCCCATGGCCTGTTGTGGGGGTGGGTGGTGGCAGTGGGGCACAAGTGCTGGCTGTGGTCTCCGCGGGATGGGCCCCGCTCTCGCTCGGGCGGTCTCCTGGTCATGAGCTTTGGTGTTTGGGGTGGATCCGGGGTGGGGGGTTTGGGGGGCCTGCTGGCTGCGCTGGGGGCCTGGCTGTCGGGGGCCTTGTGCCCTCCTGGCCCCGGGTTGGGCCTCGCCTCTTGTCTGGGGGCCGGGCCCCACCCGTATGGCTCGGTGGTCCCTACCTTGTGCTATGGATCTGGTTGTGGTGGCTCCTTAGCCCCCGTCCTTGCCGCCGCTCGCTCACGCCCTCAGGGGCCGTGGCCCTGGTGGTGTGGTTCTGGGGTTCCCCCTGTTGGTGGGCCTATGCCAGCACCCTGTGCTCTTCCCTTGGGTATGGGGCTGCTCCCCGTGCCTCCGTGGGGGGGGTGGTGTCAGGTGCGTTCTGGCGCCGTCGGGCCGCTCCTCTGTTGGTTTGCTGTGCTGCCCAGTGGCTCTGGGGGCTGCCTTACCTGGCCCCTGTGCCCTTCCGCTGCCCCTTTTCTCCTGGTTCCCCCGGGGCCCTGCATGCTGGACCCACGTCCGTCGGTGCTCGTGGCCAGCCGCGTGGCTTCTGACATGCTGGAGTGGTCCATGTCATATGGTAAGGTTCTGTACTCTTGTCTTGGCCCAACACACCAGCCACAGTAGTGATGGATATTTAGCTGTGATCTGGGTCTCTGCACTCTCAGAAATAAAGGTACAGTGAGGGTACAATCAAGTGCTTCAAGGTACAAATTTACAACTTTACCATCAAAGGTACAAACATGGCTCTAGATGAGTACAAAAATACCTTTCCAAAGAAAAGGGTACACAATGAATTATGCATGCTGAAAAGTACATATAGGTACCCTTTGGAAAGGTACATTCATAAATAAAGTAGTAGTGAAGGTACAATCTAGTTCTTTAAGGTACAACATTCACAAATCTACCAGTAAAGGTCCTATTGTTTCCCAAGGGGTACTGAGAAGTACCTTTCGGGTACACATCATGTAGGGTACAAAAAAGTACCTTCTTCAAGTCAAAGGGCACACTCCCTGTTGGGTACTGAGCAGTACCTGTCAAGTGACAGGGTATAATCTGGGGTGCTTTTAAGTACCTTTTTCAAGGGTACAGTCCTCTGGGATAATCTATGCCTTTTCAAAGAATATTAAACATGAAATCAGGCGAATCAAAACAAAATTTGACCACAATTCAATCAGCTGTAGGCCCTACCAACAACCCTGATTATGAATGCAGATTGCACAGAGCTTGATTGATGCACCTGTTGAAAGGGACCTGGTGTAACCCATGTTTATGCCCACCATTCATAATATTGTCAGTTAATATCAGTATGTCTGAATGCAATATCAGCGTGTTCATAAATAGGGCCTACAGTTGATTTAATTGTGGTCAGATTTTGTTTTGGCGTCCTTTACACCCGTCAGATTCCAAGCCGATTTAGATTGTGGAAAGGGACGCTAACTTTTAGTTTTTCATATACACCCCACCACTCTGTAGTTATTGACACATAGACAAATATGCACACATACACAACACACACACACACACACACACACACACACACACACACACACACACACACACACACACACACACACACACACACACACACACACACACACACACACTTTTTTAGGGACTGTAATCATGCATTCAGTATATCTGGCCTGTTTTATTTATTTATTTACAGGGTCTGCAACTCCTGGTACATAGCACTTTGTTTATAGAACTGTCATGCACACAGCACTTTTATCTATAGAGCTATGCATACAGCACTTTTTGATATCCCCTACAACCTTCTTTGCCTACTGTATTCTCTGTGTTATAGTTGAATGTGTATTTTTGTCCTTTGTCTTAAATTGTTGTATGAGGTTTTATGCTAGACAAGGTGAAGCTCCAATTTAAATTTTATTGAATTTTATTCAATGACAATAAAAGGCATCTCCAGTGGTGGTCCTAGAGTGATTTACTCCCCGGGCGAAACCCCCCTGCGTGCCCCCCCGCGCACCTAACGTGGCCACCACCTCCGCCCCACCCCCATGAAACACTAACTTCGTCCAGACACCCACAATCCCACAAATTAACTCACAACACTATTTTCAAGAACAAATTTCCGGTTTTAATGACTACTGCAATAACAAACACAAAGATAAACAATAATTACTTCAATAAAGTTTTTGAACATAAAAAAACAAAAGACTCAGTGACTTCACATTACAACTATGTACAGTACAGGTATTTAAGCACAACTGCACTACAGCACCACCCGATGGTCAAAATATTGCACGTCATTCAGTTTTACCAACAGAGTGCACTTGCATTATCATAGAGTACCATTCACCATAATGAACAAGACTTAAACCTCCATTAAAGTCACACCATATAAATACAAAAAGATAAACAATCTGTATATTACAGAATACCATGAAGTGACAAAAAATGTACAAAAAAACCCCTATACATTAAAGTGGCAAAAATGATAAGTGCAATCATGTATCATAAATAAATGAACTAACAACAGAGGTAAATTCTATATCTATTACTGTACACATAAGAAAATAAACACTATTGTGTATCATAAGTAACAGGAAGCAACAGTGAAGAAGTTAACACTTTTAAAGGCAAAAATGGCAAACCGCAATAATTTGTCATAAATAACAAGCAGTGCAAAAGAAGCAAGAGGAAAACAGTCTATATACAAAAGTTTGCAGGAAGGGATCATAATTGTTTGCCACAGTGCTCACTATCCGTGATGTAGGAGCATTTCTGGGCAACCTTGAGCAGCCTGCAGACTCAAGAAAAGACATCCTCTGTGGATTTTGAAATAATATGGCAAACCCAGAGAGTGATGCAAAAAATATTCTGCACTCAGATAAGCATTTAGCCCCCTGAGACAGAACCAGATTCAGTCTGTGTGCAGAGCAATGTGACAAACATTGCACTGGGGGCTGTTGCTTTAACTTTGGCCTGCAAACCATTGAAGGCTGAAGCCATGACAGCAGCCATGGCTTCTTCGTAAGGAAGACTATCAAATGGCTTCGCCAAAATCCGGTCCACAACATTCAAATTGTCTGCCATTATCTGCAGCTTGCTACCTAGCTAGCTCGCTAGCTGGGACTGGCGCGAGGCTAGTGTGAAGTGTATCCGCCTGTGAGTGCTTTGTGACGGTGCAGGAGCTCAGCACCCGCTGCTCGGTAGGACAGAAACTGCAATAGAAGTTAGAAAGAGTGATAGAAGTCAGTCTCCAAACACAAGCAGCTATAAAAAAAAAACACACCAGAAATAGAAGCTTGATTTGTCGCTAGTCGTTTTTAAACAAAGAAAATGCCGCTAAGAAGATTGGAAAAGTCTCCGGTTCAACTCAGAACAGAATGAAAATTTAAAAATGCTCCCACGGATGTTTACACCAAAAGATCGCTGATTCGCTCATTTCGCTGTCAATCAAAAAGGGATTCAGCCTCAGACAGATCATCCAATCATCATGCAGAAGCTGAGCGTCCGGGCCAGCCGAGGCCCGCCCACTGCCCCATAGACTCCAGACACACTTAGCGTCGGATGGGCGGGACAAAGCCCAGCATTTATCCAATGACTCGTCTCGTTTCGCTGCATGCTTTGTGTCGCTTTTGAACTCTGTGGTCGCTCAGCGTCCACACTGTTTAAAGCACTGTGAAGCTGCGAGAATACGTAAATCAATACATACCTTTTTTCTTTGCTCGTTTCTCTCTCTCTTCTTTCTTTTTCTTTCGAAATTGGGCACCTGATGGCTTTGATCGTTTCCTATCCATGATTATGTCTTACTCCGTTTCGACCACCTCCTCGTCCAAACATTGAATGATTCCCCCCCCCCTGCACAAACTCTGCACTGTGCAGCGTTGCTCACCTAACACGAGAGGTGAGATGGGGGGGGGCTCTGCCGTAACGTAACCACGAACTCCCCCGTCAGGACAACCCCCCGGTTTTATTTTTTTATTTATTTTTGGACAGTTTTTTTTTTTCCTGCACGCTCGTGCCGCCCCGGTCGCCCGCCTCCAGGACCAACCCCTGGGCATCTCATCTTATCTCTCTCAGATGGGCTGAACCACTATTAAGATTTTTCATATTCTGTGCACATCCGCGCTCTGGCCTCATCACCAAGAAGCGATCACTACACCTAAAGTAGTCGCCGATGTATTAATTTGACAATGTTTTAAGCCACATGAATGGCAAAAATTTCAACTAAATCATGATCATTTACCCTCTCACTGATGCATGTGTGGCTTCGCGCCATGCTGGACGTCTTCTTGTTTACATCCAGGGAACTTCGAAAGTAGTCCGGCAGCCTTGGTACAGTCAGAAGCTGCGGGCAATGAGAGTTACGCCTCTTTCGTTCACTCGGATTGACAGTAGCTGGAGCTGGCAGGACAGAGGACACTTGACAGCTGAATCATGGCCTTGATAAAGTTTTCATCAGTCGAGCTCATTCAAAAATTGTCAGAAGGAGGTTTAGCTATGACCAATGAAGAAGAGCAGAAATTCAGAGGTGAGTAATACTGTCCTTAATTAACGAAAATTTGAATGTGACACTTGAGCCTCGCTGATTAAAGTTGGCGCGTCACTTACTGACGCCATCTAACGTTAACATTGTAGTTAGCTAGCTAGCTACAGTGAGATCAAGCTAACGATATATCGGGGCTTATTTATTAGTTATCACTAATATTCGTTAAATGTAGTTGTATATATGTAAAGAAGAAAGCACAACGTTAATTGACCTTAGCGTTTGCCACAGTCAATTTAACTGGCTAACGTTAGCTAATGTTTACATTAGCTAACATTTGCTGTAGCCAAATGCTTACATTGGCTATAGCTGTAGTTAGCTAGCTCTTGCCCTTTGTACAGCCAATATGCTCAATTTAAAAGTTGAGTTAAAGTTAGATTAATGCCCAAAATAGTCTTGCAGGTATGTCGATAACAAAATATTTAAGTGTTTGGTGTACGGGTATTGCATATTTATAAGTTGAAGGTGTTGGATGACGTTGGATTTCATTTTTGCATATGGACCTGTGTAACGCGTTTAGAAGATGGTGTCGTTGTGTGGAATTCCCGTCTATCAGAGGTGATAGCTAAACCAGTTTCGAGTTTCTCTGTGCGCATGTGCGTTTCACACTGGAAGTGTCAGAGGCGTCCGTCGCATCTGACGCGTGACGTCAGACGCGTCGCTTCGGAAGCAGCCGGGGGCGGAGATTGTTACGTCACACTCTGGCTGTTTCCACAATCTGAAAAAGTTTGAGGCGAGCCCATCTTGAATTGGGGTCGCCTGAACCACAAAAAAGCTTTAAAAAGCAGTAGAACGATTATCCCATCACCCTGCGGGGAGAAGCTGTTTTCAGCTACTTTTCGGAGTGACGCCGAACCGAGGGAGGAACCGACGCCTTGGTGGGATATCGATCGAAGCCGGAAGCGGCCGACCCGCACGGAGAAGCCAACCTTGAGGCATCATCACTGTGCGACCGAGGCAGGGAAGCCGGGGTGATGAGGCAAACCCACTCAGTCCAAAATCTCCCACTTTTTGGATATGCGAAGGTCCCAGTTTGCTCAATGGATTTTAGTTCTGCAGCTTATCGAGGTGAGAATAATGTAAAATAAAACGTGACCGATTACTGAATTGCTGTGAAGGTTTAATGATCCATTAACGTTAGTTTAGCCTTTTAGCACATTTGATCTGAGTGAATGCTTTAATTTGTAAATGGTTCAATCTTTTTTATTTTTACCAAATAAAGCTACAGCTTTTTCAGACACCACAAAAGCTCAACTTTAAATAACTTATTTTTTCACATCTTTTTTTTATATATATAAACTGTTTAGTGTTTCTTTATATTTAAAGAATATTTTTATTTGTCCCAGTCAGGAACATTTGCTGTGCAGACAACCAAACTTCCATTGATGAGCTGAACACCTGAAGTCCAGTCGAAAGAAAACATCTCTGCTCTTCTGTCTTTAGCAACACCACCAGAGTTCAAAGCTGCAGAAGAGACCTTCATCTGGTCCTGAGAATCCAGCAGAACATCACCTGCTTCTAAATAAAAGGCACTTTCAACAGCAACTATTTTATTTTTTTTAAAAAGCATTTTATATTTTAACAATAAATGAACGGATCATTAAAAATGTCCACAAATCAAAGTCAAAGGACATTTGCACAAGTAGAAGCTCTCCACTTATTGGCGCTCAAATTCATATTTTAGAAATGACTTTGTCCTGATAACATTAAGGCAATTACATATTTTGGCAAAATTACAAGTTGAAATGACTACTAAAAAAATTCATCATGTGGTTTATGTCACAGAATCCTACTTCACACTGCATTTATAATACACATTTGTATTTATTACAGTGTCTGTTTTTCTGGTTGAATAAGATTAAATATCTACCAGACTTGAAAAAATGTACAAATTTCCATGTTGTTGTCTAAAAATAAATGTCAAGGTTCCTTATGTTAATCAAGAAATTATCTAATCTGAAATACAGGTGGTTTTAATTTACAGATGAAAGATTTCTACAGAACCATTTATTGATTTTTATTCAGCTATTTTAATTACAAGTGTTTCTAACTAAAAGTAATCAAATTCTGAGGTAACAACAACAAAAAAAAACTTACAAGGATTTTTCTTCAGAAAACTGCTATAAATGAGCAGTCCTGTGACCACGTTGTTTTGTACAGATCAGTGGTTTCTGCCACTAGTCTTCGTTTTTTTGGCCCAACGCGCCCTTCCTATTGGACAACGCGAAGGTACATCACAGCCCAGAGTGTCGAAAGTTGGATTGAACTCAATTTGGTTAATGATGATTTCCTGGATAAATATCCATCTAAATTCCTTTCAAATCATCCTAATGTGATATTTAATAACTTTAGTAATGATTTATATCTCTCTGATGCCTGGAGATACCTGAATCCTGGAATAACTAAATTTTCATGGTTTAGTTCTAGCTATAATTCAAAATCTAGAATCGACAATTGGTTAGTATCAAATAATTTATTATGCTATAGTTCAAGTATTTCTGTGGCTCCTTTAACTGATCATTGCCACAATTTTTCTTACCGATTAGCTCAAAAACAAACCCTTTGGAATATTGTAAAATGATAATAGCACTTATAAATGACATTAAATGTAATGAAGAACTTGTAACGCCAATCAGAAAATGGGAGTTTCTCAAGTTTAAAATACGTGAAGTGTCGGGTTTAGAATACTGTACCTTTGATAAGAGGAAGAGACAACCAGGCAATAAAACAAGTGAGAGATAGAACTCAATTTAAGCTCGCGAGGAGTGCAGTCAGGCTGTACACAAAGCTACACTAAAGTCTGGCCTGCGCTCCCCGCTCTTTTTAGTTAGGACTTCCCTACATACATGGGCGTACAGCTTCTGAGGGGAAGAGTGATAGCGCGTGAGCTGTTGCCGCAGAACTGCTGATGCACAATACATTCAGGATGTTCAGAAACCTTTTTAATCTTGGGCTCGGTTTAAGATGTGTTTAAGACATCTAACGATTAATCACACGTCTTCTGACCAAAAGGACTGATGTATCACAATCACACGGTGGTTGGAACATTCATTCTCTATTCTTTATCTTACTGCTTAGCTTCGGCTGCGTCCTGCATGAGTCATCTTCACATGTCCTAAAAAGAGCTTAGCGTGCACACAGAGGTAACCACAACTTGCAGAAACACGTCATGTCACATATCTTAAGTAACCTTCACCCATCACATCAGTACAATACACTTTATCAGAGCAGAGAGAACTACATTCTACCAGAGCAGAGAACACAAAACATGCATGATAAAATAAAACAGTGTATCTACAGAATAACATTTCCCCCCTGTTTATCATGCATTCCAACGGTATTACATCTTCACCTAAAAGTAAACAATTGTTACTAAGCAACCACTTCTTATTCAGATTTTCAGCTGCAGGGTCATTAAACAATGGTAAGAATACATTTACACTCGGGAGGTCTTATCGTTGGTGTTGAGGTCATCGTCAGGTTCACCATAATCACCTGGATCATGGAACAGATCTGGAAGATAGTGGTCGTAGTCGTCGTCTTCATCAGTTTCATCATCGTCATCGCCTGGATGGTACCCAGAAGGGGTATGCCTGAGCTGAATCCTGTCTGGCTGTGAGATAGCAGTGGTTATCATTCTATTGACTAGACCACGTAGACAAGGAATACAACAGCATCCACACAAGGTCAGAATTGCAGCAAAAACTGCTATAGATATAAGCGCAGAGGAGACCAAAGTGGCGATACTTCCCAAACACGTCCAGCCACGAGTCCCAGAATTTGGCATTAACGCCGCTGTGATCCTTCATCTTCTTGTTCAGTGTCCGCAGGCCCTCAATGGCCTGGGTCAGGCTTCCATCGGATGCTGTGTTGTTCGGTATGATGTGCAACACTGTTCTCCAAACATTGCACAGACTCCTCCTTTCTCAGTGAGTAGCATGTCCAGGGCTATGCGTTCTGGAAGGCCATCAGTGAGGTGGCTGCCAGTTGGGAATGTACCGCTTAAAACCTTCCTCTGTCCATTTCCCATTTCTGCACGTTGTAGTGGATGTAGTTATTCTGTCTACGTTCTTATTAATTGAGCACCACCACACAGATGGAGGATTCAAATCCAGCTGCTATCTGATCAGCCAGTTTGTACTCATCAGGCCTCCTCTGGGGACTCCTATTGCGTCAATATATGTTGGATCTCCCACTCTTTTACAATCTCTTTTTACTCTATGCCAATTTTCAGGCACCACAGACTTTAGGTGCGTCAGCAAGTCCTTGGCTAAAATGGGAATGGCTTTTACTGGGAGGAGTAGGGACACTAAAGCACAGTAGCCTGACACATTCCTAGGCAATCTGTCAAAAATTCTATTATCTCCACACCACCACCACACGTCACGGCTGACTGGTACAACTGAACCGTTTATCTGTATATTCGACTACACCACTTAGTCTCGTTCAGATTTCCCAGTGGTTTCCCTGTTCCGGCAGTTTGATACAGGAGAAATTTCCCAAAGCTACCTTTTCTGAGAATATTGGTTTGTTTTTTACCGCAGCCGCAACGGGGTAAATGTGGTCCCATACTGAACAATTGTGGTTTCGGTGTATTGTTGTATTTTTCATTACCACCAATAGCAGTCGTCCGATAATCGCTGCTGGAATCGCTGTTAAAATTGGTCGGAGGCCCCATACATACTACGCAATCCTGTTTTGTGGATTTTACTGCTTGCTCCGCCATCAGGAGCCAATTGGTTATTTTGTCTGCTAATTCCCGTAGTTACCAAAAACCATCATCTGCTGACAGAGGGCCCTTTATGCAAGCGGGCCTGCTTGGCTCTTACAGACCCCGGTCCGGGGAGAAGGTCACCCAGTATTGTTTTGATTCGTGGTGTCTCTGAGGCATTGTATTTGTGTCTTTGGGCATAGCACAATCTTCCAGCAAGGATCATACCCCGCTTTGTATGCACACAGTGCAAACGTGTGACATATCCGTTCGATTGGCCTGCTTATCGGGAATTTTAACAAGTTTGTTGTGAATGTCACTGTTTTGGTTCGGCCGCTGACTGTTAGGTTTGATATGATATTTTTCCAACTATACGCTTCGTCTGTCCACCCATAGGAATTTTGTGGCCAGGCAGACGGGTAGCCATTCGTCAGAAAGGTATTTCCCACCAATGACTGGCACGGGGAAAACCCGTAGTCATGTAGAAATCATAAGCCAGCCATTGTCCAGGATCACCAATCCAGCTATCTTGTCTGAGGGCCAAAAAGGGTATCTGTACAACATAATAGATCCTGGGCATGGTGTAACAGGCATAACACCATTGGTAGGATGTTTCCTGGTCTTCACAAGGATTTAGTCCGCATAGTATCTGCCTCCCATGATTGTAGCAGGTTACTCCCTTTGAGGTAACCACATATCGTTTCTCACAACTTGGTTTACAAATGCGGTCCATTGTCACTATATATTTTTTCTGGTATACCATACCTAGGTACTATGTCTTTGCACAGTGCTTTTGCCACTGTTAATGCATCTGCATGTTTTGTGGGGAAGATCTCGACCCATTTTGAAAATGCATCAATAATGACCAAACAAAATTCTTTCCCTCACTTTTGTTCAATTGAATATAATCCATGTGTATGGTCTGAAATGGATATTGTGGTTCAGGGACACTTTCCTCGTAGAGGTCTCAAATTCCCTTGCACGTTGTGTTTTGCACATATCATGCATGCTTTACAAAATTGTTTTGAAAAATTATAAATCCAAATGCTTCCCTGTTGAAGTGACCATTCCACGATTTTTCCACTGTTGAGCGAAACACATGCACCGTGGAAAATGCGTATTGGCTATCAGTATAGATTGTGACAGATTGATCTCTGAAAATTTGGCAGGCTACGGTGAGAGCTACCAGTTCGGCCGCTTGTGCCGACATGTTAGCAGGTAGCTTGACAGCTTGTAGGACACTATCATGTGTCACTACCGCGTACCCAGTCATCGTTCTCCTAGATGATTTTTCTTTGAGGAGCCGTCCACAAATACCACTGTGCCCTCTGAAAGAGATGTATCTTTTAATCGGGTCTACATTTAGATACTCGTTGGGCTTCCTCCACACAGTCCATGTGGTTCTCCATCCACTGGGATGGGCAAGAGTGTGGCAGGATTTAATGTTGTGCAGCGTTCAATAGTCAAATGGGGTTGAGATAGGAGCGTAGCCATACAAGAAAGATGACGTGCTGGAGACAGAAATGTCATATTTGTTTGTAGCAGCAATGCTGACACTGCATGGGTACTTTTAGTATTAATGAATGGAAAAGCACAACTCCGGCAGAACTCTCTATAGCCATAGAGGCTGCTATTACTGCATGTACGCACGGAGGAAGTGCACAAGCAACACTGTCTAATTTGGAAGAATAGTAGGCAACTGGGTGAAGCCTTTCTCCATATTGCTGCGTCAATACAGAAGTCATAAAATGACCTTTGCAATCGACAGTTTGAACAAATGGTTTGTCATAATTGGTAGGGCTAGAGCCGAGCTAGACACCAGACTTTGTTTGATTTGCACAAATGCCGCTTCCGCCTCTGGGGTCCACTTCAATGCTGTTGACATGGATATACTTTCGTCATACATTAATTTCAAGAGAGGAGACGTAATTTGCGCATAATCTGGAATCCAGCTACGGCAGTAGCCAGTGATGCCTAAAAAGGACATCATCTGCTTTTTTGTCAATGGCTTGGGTGCCTGGAGAATAGCCGTCTTCCTGTCTTGAACAATAGTGCGTCCTTGTGCACTCAACTCATGTCCAAAATACTTTACTGTCGGGGACCACAACTGTAATTTGTTCTTGCTGACCTTATGTCCTTCCCTGGCTAGGTGATGTAAGGTGGCCAAAGTGTCTGTGATGCAGGTATCTTTGTCATGAGAGGCTATCAGAATGTCGTCTACGTACAAGAAAATCTGGCTACCACCTGGTGGTACAAATTTGGCCATACTAGCTGACATTACTTGCGAATAAATGGCTGGGCTTTCAGCATATCCTTGTGGCAATCGTGTGTATGTATACCTTTGTCCTGCGTATGTGAAAGCGAACCAGAACTGGCTGTCTGGATCAACCGGGACAGAAAAGAAAGCATTACTAATATCAACGACAGTAAATACTTTAGCATCTGGTCGCAACGAATTTAACAACGTGTACGGATCCGGGACACAAGGAGCTCTTTGAACAACAGCATTGTTGACAGCTTGTAGGTCTTGCACCATTCTCCAACCTACGGAGGGAGGAGCCTTTTTTACCGGAAAGATAGGTGTGTTACATGGTGAATCGGGGCAGGGGATCAAGACTCCTGCCTTCAATAGATCTTGTATTACCGGTCGGATCCCTTCCGTTGCATCGGGTCTCAAAGGGTACTGCCGGACACATGGGCGATATTCCGTTTTTGGTCTAATTTGCACTGGTAGGGCTCCTTTTACTAGCCCTACATCAGAGGGTCCTTGGGACCAGAGGGTAGGTGGAACTTCCACCAACCTCTGCTCATCCTCTGGATTCAATAAATATGATCATGCTGTCTGTTGAGGATTATCGCAATGGTCAACACTACTCCCTGCTTCCAAATCCGTTCTATGGAGAAGGAGTACACGGAATAGACCGGTGGAAGGACTGAAAAATTCTCCACTCCCTGGATGGGATTCAACCCAATCGGTTGCATTTATGCCCTCTTTGACCATAAACCCTAGGCTTTGCCAAGTCACGAGGTATGGTTTGAAGAGGGACACATGGAAGGGAGTCCCAGTCCTATGTAATCTCTGAATTTCTGGAGGAACATGAGAGACCGCAATTGCAGCTCTATTTTTCCCATCATGGTAAATACAGTCTGCTACTGCAGATGTTGGGGTTACTTCCTCCAAGAGGCTCTCATAGTTACCGTCCGGTCCTGGAGTACCCTTGAACCACAATGTGACATGGAGATCTTCCGGTTCATGTGTTTGTTCAGGATGAGACAACGTTTTAGCAAACGACAGAACAGATGCACCAAAAGAGGTGGGGCTAGCATCTCGTAGTTTCAGAAAATAATAATAGTAGCAGTTTAGGGCGTAATTTGAGCCTAAAGTAAAGACCTGCAGCTGATGTTGTTTTACTCGCAACAGTCCATTGTCCGACACTAGAGACAGTCCCAGTGCAGTTAGACCATCTCGTCCGAGAAGATTAACCGGACATTGGGGCATCATCAATACAGAGATGCAACATGACTTCCCTTCTGGGTCCCGAATCCACACGGGTTGGGACACAGGGACAGCACATGTCTTCCCATTGGCTGCTCTTACCCAAAATGTTTCATCACTGGGCTGTAACCCTACCGGCCATGAGCAACATGTTGTTTTACATGCGCCCGAATCGCATAGGAAAACAACATGCTTCCCATTCATCAATAAAGTCACTTCCGGTTTAGGTACATCACTCATCAGCAGATCTTGAAGGTTTAGATCTGCCTCAGGGACTAAAGGTCCCGTTGATGTTGCTTGTCGGGCGGTTAGTCATTGCAGATTCTGTGTTCTTTGTGGGTAGTTCCTTGGCGAAATGTCCTAATTTGCCGCAAACCCAACACTCATTTGACCTTCCAGCCCAGGGCTTTGGGGGAGCTGACTGGCCTTGGCCCTGCCAATTTCCTTGCCTGTCCTGCTTCCATTGCCTCTGTGGGTTTGATTGAAAACGTCCTCGGGGTGGTCCTCTAAAACGGCCCCGCCCACGAGGTGGTCCGAATTTTCTGCCTTGAAAAAAGACTTGGCCTTCCTGCCATTCAGACTCATCAGAATAGAAGGTAGTCACCTGTTTCCTTTTTGGGGCTGCCTTTTTTGTTTTCAGATTTCTTTCTGCGTGTATGACGTGGTCTACATACTCTTGTAACCCAGCTGTTGGGAGCGTTATCATGTTTGTCTACCCATGCTCGGATATCTGATCTGGAGTTGGCATGGAGTGCATTTTTCAATTGTTGTTCATACACGCTATCATTTTCAGTGGTAGAAGACCACTGTGCACTTTAAAAACTTTTTCCATTCGATGTCGATAGTCTTCGAATGGTTCATCATCTTTCTGTTTTGTGCGATTTATTTCTGTGTAATTTGACTTCTGCTGGTATTTCTGCTTAATTCTCAGCAGTAGTGCGGCCAATCGATCTTCCAATTCCTGACTATCATGGGCTAATGGAGTGTGGTCTGCCTCTGCAGGATCCCAATCTCCTTTTACATCAGCCCAATCCTTTGTCACAGTTGCCATTATGACTTGTTGAACTTCATCCCCTCTAAGATTGTAGGATTTAACCAAAGCGGTTATGTCAATAATGTACTGGGCTACATCTTCTCGTGGGGGAGTTACACCTTCCACAGCTGCCTTAACGTCTGCTTGTGTCCAAGTTCGGTACACAAGAATAGTTCTTGGTCCTGACGTATGTGGATTTGCCACATGAATCATTGGATAGACTCCTGATCCACCTGGTTCCTGATCAGCCGGTGGGGCTGATGGTCCAGGTTGATTTTCTTCATCTTTTAGTGTTTTGGATCGTGTTCTCATGACGTGTTGTGTAGGGTCTACATATGATGGGGGTTGTCCCTGCGGTAAATCTGGATAGAGTTTATTCTCCTTTATTTCAGCTTCTGGCTGACTGTGTTTGTAGTATCCAATTTTACTACCATTTCTACTTTTGGAGCCGCAGGCCCTGTCTCATTATCTTCTTGTCTGTGAAACATCACGTTCCCCTGCTCCTTATCATTTACTGTTTCTTTCTGTCTTTCCTTTGCTTCTCTAAGGCCCTTCTTTCGTTTCTCAACTTCTCTTTCCCATGCTACAATTTCACCTTGACCTTCTTTTTCTTTCTTTTCTCACTTGTTCCACACTTTTTCTCAATACTGTTCTTTAGTTTAGTTAATGACTCTTTCTGCAGGCGTCCATCAATCCATGATCTTTTATCCACTTATCTAAGTGTTTTGTTGAATTTGGATCAATTTTATTCATGTATATCCAATCTTTTGTTTTTAGATCGTCCCGGGACTTAGGTCTCTCATTTTTACTGTTAGATTTTCCCATTTTGTGTTTTCAGAACGTTTTAGACCAGTGATGGTTTTGCCCCTACAGGGTCCTAATCCACTGGTGTTGTTACAATCACAGGGTAGTAATCAACTATTCTGAGAAGTGCGTTCCCTTTCGCCACCCCGGAGGGCACGGGAAGACCTTGCCTTTGCTGCTTCTCAAAACTTACTACTTACTTTCTTGTGAGATTTTCATAGAGGGGAGTCGAAGTGACTCCACACTCTCACTCAGTCACTTTTATTACACTCACACACAGTTATTTTATTTACACAAATACATAGAAACACTTTTAATAACCGTACGCGTATTCTTAGGTCAGGGGAGCTCGCCCTCCCGTGGAATTTAACTAATGTCCTGCATTAGGGGACTCCACCATCCCTGCGAGGTTTAACTGCCTTTTCACTGTGCACTTATTTCCCTGTTTAACCGTGACTTTCTGTCACTATTTCACTATTTCAACATTTCTATTTACGCAGCCTACTGCCACCATTCACAACAACAATTTTATCAGAATCAAATTCTATACTCACACTCCGTCGGTCTCTTTCCCTCTCGGTGATCCCGTCAACCTTTCAGATCCCAGCCAACGGATTGAGCCAGTCCCGTCAAAGGGTCTGAGTTACCTTGGCCAAGGATTTCTCTGGTGTCGATCACGCTCGCTGGTGGCTCCTTTAACTGATCATTGCACAATTTTCTTACCGATTAGCTCAAAAAACAAACCCTTTGAATAAAGATTGGAAATTTAATTTAAGTCTGCTCAAAAATGAGGAATATTGTAAAATGATAATAGCACTTATAAATGACATTAAATGTAATGAAGAACTTGTAACGCCAATCAGAAAATGGGAGTTTCTCAAGTTTAAAATACGTGAAGCTTCTATTATTTTTAGCAAAAAATTGAAAAAAGATCTTGAAAAAAGGAAACACATAATAAACCAGTTAAACATTCACTGTAACAAACCCACTTTTGATGAAGATGACAAACAAATGATTTTAAAGTTAGAGTCCAATCTAGATGAAATCTACGCTCATAAAGCCCAAGGGGCTTTCATTAGATCTCATGCAAAGTGGATAGGAGAGAAAAATTCATCTTATTTTTGTGGGTTGGAAAAAAGTAGACAGAAAAATAACCTGAAATCATTGTTAATTAGTAATAAAGAAATTACAGATGAAATCTAATCGCCAATGAAATATACAAATTTTATAGTAGCCATTATTGCTCAAAATTTTCAAAAACAGACTGTGAGGCTTTTCTAAAAGATATTGGTCAATATATTCCAAAAATTGACATTTATAAAGAAACTTGTGATAGCCCACTTTCAATAGATGAACTTGATGCCATGATTGCCGTTTGTCCCCAAACAAAGCTCCTGGATCAGACGGTCTTACAGGAAATTTCTATAAACATTTTTGGATCAATATTAAGGAATTACTTTATAATGTATTTTTAGAAATATTTGATACCTGTTCACTCCCAATTACAATGAGACATGGTGTAATTATCTCTATTCCAAAACCAAACAAAGATCTCTAGAATTTTAGAGAATCGTAGATCTTATCACTCTTGGAAACTTTGACTGCAAACTTTTAACTTACATTTTTGCCACTCGGCTGCAGTCAGGGCTTTCAAATATACACACAATCTGGTTTCTTGAAGGGTAGGTCTATATATAACAATATAAGACTGGTCATGGACTTAATTGAATACCGTGACTTAATTCAGGATGGTTTTATTTTCTTTCTGGACTTTTTTAAAGCCTTTGATTCAGTAGAACACCCATTTATTCTTGCTGCACTTGAACTTTTTGGTTTTGGTCCTAAATTTAAAAATCTAATTTGTGGTCTATATAAAAACATAAATAGCTGTATTCTCCTCTCTAAGGGTTCCACTCCAAGTTTTAATGTAAATGTTGGTATTCCTCAGGGGTGCAGAAATGAAGTAAAGATCCGCAGAGCCAGTTAGCTCCTAAACAAATCTTTAATAACACTGAGGGTGACATTTCGGGCATAGCCCTTCATCAGACATATTCAACGAAATGTCACCCTCGGTGTTATTAAAGATTTGTTTAGGAGCTAACAGGCTGTGCGGATCTTTACTTCATTTTTGTGCTATTCGTCTGCTTGATCCTGCACGCCAATACAGACTCGGATGTGGCGTGTCATTTCATTATATTTTATTCCTCAGGGGTGCCCAATTTCGCCATACTTGCTCATCTTAGTCGCAGAATTGTTATCCATTCATATTAAAAATTGTAACAATATCCAAAGACTTAATATCCATGGAACAGAAATTGTAATAAGCCAACTAGCTGACGATACAACCTTATTCTTAAAAGATGAAAAACAAATCCCAATTGCTATCCAGGAAATTGAAAAATTCTCCAAAGCTTCAGGTCTACATTTAAATCTTAAAAAATGTGAAATTTTGCCTCTTCACAATACTTCACTAAAAGAAATATGTAATACACCTATTAAGTCAGAGATCAAATACCTAGGTGTTCAACTTAGTAAAGACAAAAACATATGCCAAACAGTTAATATAGAGTGCAAAATAAGAGAATGTAAAACACAACTGACCACATGGCTCCAAAGAGACTTATCGATTTTAGGTTGAATATATTTAACAGAAATGGAAAGCTTGTCTAGATGCATTTATCCTTCTTATTCAAATCCCATTTCTTCTAATTTAACCAAATCAGTAAATCAGTTGAATTTCAATTTCACATGGCGAAACAAACCTCTTAGATTATGAACAATTCTGCATAAAATACAACTTAACCCATCTTTATTAGACTTCATGCGATTACGTAATGCTCTCACCAATGAATTAATTTTTATATGTAAAAGTTCTCTAGCATCAAATCATACAAACACACCTGCCTTCTATGATATGTGGTGTCAATTTTAGATAAAAAAATAACAATCGTTTTATTAGAAAATGTCTTAATTAATCCTGGACTGCAATGTATAAATGATATTCTATCAAAAATTGATTAAAAGACTATTTCCAAACTTAGAACAATGTATTTGTCCTTTCCTATACCTCCAAAAATGAAAGAAATACACTTCAAAATTATGAACAATATTTACCCATCTAAAGAATTACTAAGGTTATGTTTTAACATTCCAGAAAATAACTCTTCATTTTGCCTTACAAATGTTGAAACTACGGACCATTTGTTTTTTTTACTGTGTTGTGGTGCAATCCTTTTGCACAGAATTACTTAATTGGGTCAAAACATTATTTCCATCAACAATTAATTTTACAAGAGATAATATTACTTTTGGTTTTCCGAGTAAGAATAAGAAAGAACAACTCTGTCATTTTATGTCTTGCCAAATTTTGTATCCACAAAAGCAAATGTCAAAAACGTCCCCCTACATTTTCCTACTTCATGAATGACTTTGACCTCTACATGAAATCTTTGGAACATATGAAGCAACCATGAAACTCTTCTCTTATTTTTTTGCAGTTGTCGAGCAATGATCTTTGAACCAAAAACTTCATGACCTTATCTGTGAGCTATTTCTAAAGTCTACAAACTCTTCCCCATGAATGGTAAATGGACTGCATTTATATAGCATTTTTCCATCTGCATCAGACGTTCAAAGCTCTTTACAGTTAGGCCTCACACCTCACATTCACCCCGATGTCAGGGTGCTGCCATACAAGGCGCTCAAAACTTTGAACTTTCTCTAAAGACTATGAACTTTCAAAACTATGAAATTTTCCCTGTGAACTTTGAACTTATTTTCTAAAGACTAAAAAAAAACAAAAAACCACGCTGACGCCTTCTTATTTATTTTTCTTGTATATCTCTTTCAATTTATAATGGTTTATAATTTATAATAAACTGAGACTTCGCATATATCCAAAAAGTGGGAGATTTTGGACTGAGTGGGTTTGCTGATGATGATGCCTGAACGCCGGCTTCTCCGTGCCGGTCGCCCATTTTCACGGTTCGATCGATATCCCACCGACTCGTCAGTCCTCCCTCGGTTGGCGTCACTCTGAAAAGTAGCTGGAAAAAAAGCTGCTCCCAGCAGGGTGATGGGAGAATCGTTCTGCTGTTTCTTAAAGCTTTTTTTGTGGTTCAGGTGACACAAATTCAAGAAGGCAATCGCTGAACTTTTTCAGGTTGTGGAAACAGCCAGAGTGTGACATAGCAATCTCCGCCCCCTTGCCACTTCCAAAGCAAAGCGTCTGACGTCACGATGCATTGGGAGATGTTGATGCATTGGGCTGACGCTTGCGGTGTGAAAGGCCCTTAAGGCTACAGGGGAAGTTCAGCCTCTTCTAAAATATAATGAAAAAATTGCATCAAATAATGCTGTATTACATTAGCCTGCTATTTCAATCCGAACATGCTAAGACGTGTTCAACTTCATGGCTAGTTCATTCACAATAAGGTTTTAGAGGGATCCCTGACTAGTAATACTTGTTGGCCACACCTCAACATTCCAAGATTCTAGGATATAACATTCTATGGTGGTTTGTATCTCTTCGGGTCTTCCCAATTTGTGGGCTTTCTATGTGCATTATTTGAAAGAAAGTGAATTTAGATATGTTTAAAATGTTATTACCCCTTTTTTTTTTTCAAGTCAGAAAAACGGATAAATTCAATGCCTTTCAATGATAGAATGTTGAGTTTATCGCCATAGAATGTTATAGAACCTCGGCAAGTTCAGGTGTGAAATAGCCAAGGCCCATAAGATTGACCATAGCGCCACCTACATAAAAGTTTATAAAATCTTTTCACTCATAAGCTGCCATTATTGTAAAAGTGTCATCGTCTGGTTGCATCTAGGCTAATCAAGGTGCAGCAATCAGGTTGTTGCTGTACATAGACACAATCAATATCAACCATTTGATGTCACTTTTTTTTACCGGAAAGCAGAGGCGTGAATACAATGGCAGCTTAAAAGTATTGCAAATGAAGGGATTTTCTAAAAGTTATAATAAAATAGAAAGCATTTTGAGTGTTTTTTCAAGTGATACGCCACCATTTGGGGAAATACCCTTATTTTCCACCTCTCCTCTAGTTAAACAGTTGAGTTTTACCTTTCTTCAGTTCATCCAGCCGTTCTACGAGTATGGCAGTAGGACTTTTAGCTCTAGCTCAGCATAGATCATTAAATCAAATTAGACCATTAGCATATCTCCTATTATAGTCTTGTAAAAGTGACTAAGAATTCTGAGATTTTCCCAAATTAAAACTTGACTCTTCTATAGTTTCAACTTGTGCTAACACCAACAGAAAATGAAGCGTGATGATTTTCTGGGCTGATATGTCATGAAAATAGTCCCTCCATACGCTGAATCAATCAACTCAATCAATCAACTTTTTTCTTGTATAGCGCCAAATCACAACAAACAGTTGCCCCAAGGCGCTCCACATTGCAAGGCAAGGCCATGAGAGTAGTTCCATGCTATATCAGCCTAGAAAACAACTTTCTGTTGGTCTTAGTACACTTTACAACTACAGAATAGTCAGCAGTACTATCAGGATTCGTTTTCACTTTTGAACAAGATTGTAGGAGCAGGACTGTGAAGACTCTGCAGATCCGCAGGATTCTGCGGATTTCATCATGGGGAGGAGGTGTGGGGTGTTAGTGTTGTACTCTTTAATCGTGAACATCACTGAGTTTTTAAAATACTTATCTCAAAGTGTTCTCCTTTTTTACAACATTGTGTAAGTTTTATAAGTCTGCGGATGCTGATCTGTGTGTTACAGATGCAGATCAGTTTCCTCGGATCCATGGAGTTTCGTGGAGGAAAAAATGCCACTCGAAGCGTAGCTGTTACGACAGCTGTCGTAAAGCAGGACTGGTTGGTTGCTGCGGCGACGCTGTGTGGCTCCTGTGCGACACTTCAGCTAAACTTAGCATGTGGACATCCCAAATTTTTAGAGCTTTCAAGTTTTTAAAAGTGGAATTTTGCAGCATGTCAGTGTCACGGAGTGACTTCGCACAGAGAGAAGATGGCGAGAAAGACTGTTTGAAAAAGTCTTATAAGGACAAGAATCCATGGAATCGTCGCTGGCTTCATCAACACACCTGAAACATGAATGAAACTGGAAAAGTGAACTGTGCCCTCTCAGGAAAACACGGTAAGAATTTTTCTCTCCCTGAAAATTAAACATTCTTCTGTTCAAACAGGGTTTTAGACAAAATTATGTTACTTTTTTCCACTAATCTAGACTTTCTTTCATTGTAAAAAAGACATTGGCTTTAAATGGATTTAGGCTGCATGAATTTACACAAGAATATAAGTGACTTTTTACTGTAAGGTATGTTATTGATATTTTACCATGATTTTCCAAATATTCTACAAGCTTTAGCTGTGGTTTTTGAAATGCTGTAACAGTCTTGTCAGTCTTCATAAATTTCATGCAGTTTAATTGTTCTGAGTTAATGCATAATTTGGTTTACAATTAAAAGGAAAATCATTCCAGGTCCTACTTCCACATTATATTCTGTTATTTCAACATCATCATTGACAGGTCAAATAAAAAGTTTGAATAGAGGATCATTTAAATATCCACTAATTTTGAGATTTGTTCTTCCAGGAGATGCTGAAAAGTATCATTAGATAAAAATTTAATTCTGGGGCCCAACAGGGCCCTAGACCCCGGCTCCTGGGGAGCTGTATACCAACCCCCTGCAAATTTTCCTTGGATTTCACAGTTTTCATTTCACAGTCCTGTAGGAGAGATGCCAATGGTCTAATCCGATTCAGTGGTCTATGCTATGCTGGAGCTACAAGTCCTACCGCCAGACACAGAGAACAGCTGGATAAACTGTAGAAAGATATGACTCAACAGTTTAACTCGAGGGGAGGTGGAAAAATGAGCATATTTCCCCAAATGGTGGCATATCACTTTAAATACTGTTAGATATAGCTGATACCAGTGTCAGTCTTATAAGGCCAATGTGTCTTACTAGCCAGGGATCCTTTTGATAATATAAATTTAATAATTGACCATTTTTATCAGAGCTTCCTCTGTTCCCAGGAGCTGCAACCACCACTGATCTTTACGGAACAAATTTAATCTAGGGGAATTTCTGAAATGTAGATAATCAGTTACTGTGTATATACCCATAATGCATGCGTATGATCAAATTCAATGTGCCATTTATTCCATAGAAAATGAAGTGGATGGAGAGACGGTACACCTGGGCTTAACTGACTCAATGCTAGACCATCTTTTCAAAGGGTCATTCAAAAAGCAAGTCAAGTTCCTTCAAATAATTCGACAGATGCAGGATGGAGAGGCCTGTCCCACTCAAAACAACACACAACCCAACATGGGTAGAGGCTGTCCCGTAATGGCTACTCATAGCACAGGTAGTCCTGGTTCTCCAACCTTCCTTCTAGAGCCCGACCGATAGGGATTTTTTGAGGCCGATAACGATATTTGGATGAAAAAAATGCAGATAATCGATAAATCGGCTGATTTGCCGATAGCCGATAAATCTGCCGATATTATTCTTTTTTTTTCTTCTTCTTCTTTTTTATTAATAATAATAAAATGTTCTTTTTTTTGGACCCTTAAAAAAGGTATGAGCTAAAAGCTGAAGCTTTATCCTCATATTGATTAACTTTATAACAGAGAAGAATTTTTAAGTTAAAAAAAATGCAATTGGAGCAGTTAGGGGGCTATTCAAACGGGCCAACTAGTAAGATATCACTCCTGAAAATGATCTTTGCCATATCACGTGAGGTAAATCTGCCCTGCGATTGGATTTTGGAAAACCATGTGACAGAGAACCAATTCTGATTTTAGACACTTACATTGCGCACATCATCACACATCTTCTGTGAGGATTATCAAGATGGCTGACAGTGGATCAAAAGTCCGCGGAATGAACTTTTAAGCAAAAAAAAAAGTAAGTTTCTATCTCATCATTAAAAAGTTATTTGCAGTTTAGTAAAGCTTGGTCCCAGCCATCGTATATGACGGCGTCAGCCCCAGAGACTTAAGGGCGAACGGCAGTAATTCCCACAACCCTTCCGGATGACCAGTGAATCTGAATGTTTCAACCTCTTAGCAGTAAACGAAAGTTTTTCATGCTAGAAATAAGGTCTACACAACGTGGGCTAAATAAAAAGCATGACCGACGCAATGAAGCAATTTGACACATTACTACATAAACTGAGTTAATCAAACTGAGTTGAACTGAAACGAGATATGTGGGGTGAATGTAATCGCAAAGTTATTACAAACATCCTTATAGACTTACTTGTATGCGTTTGTCAGCTGATCAGTGCAGTGTGACAGCGAACTACAGGGGCCAGTGATGAATACATTTAAGCAGGGTGTAAGCAGCTCTGAGTTGAATGGAGTCAGAGCTCCATCCACTGGACAAACGGTGCAAGGACATTTTACATTGCCGACAAACATTATTTCAGTAACTTGTGTTACTGTCGGCAAAATTTCGGCCGATAGTGAGTACTTTGAAAAGGGCTTATATTGGCCGATAATATCGGCTGGCCAATATTGGTCGGGCTCTACTTCCTTCTACCTTTTTACCCTCTCTGTCACCATGTCACTAGATGGTATCTTTTGACCTTTAGTGTGCCCCCCCCCCAGCACTTCATTATTATTGATGGAAAGGTGATTTTTGAATGCAATATCATTATTTATTCTTGCAGATGAGATGGATACACAGGAGATGCACACAATTACATTTCAAGTGCTAGATGTTGATGCTGCTACAAGGTAAGTTTTGAGTTTCAATCCACTGTAATACTGCAACAACAACTTCTATTTATTAAGTTCTCATACACTCAACAAAAATATAAATGCAACACTTTTGGTTTTGCTCCCATTTTGTATGACGAGGACGACGAGCATGCAGATGAGCTTCTCTGAGACGGTTTCTGACAGTTTGTGCAGAAATTCTTTGGTTATGCAAACCGATTGTTTCAGCAACTGTCCAAGTGGCTGGTCTCAGACGATTTTGGAGGTGAACATGCTGGATGTGGAGGTCCTGGGCTGGTGTGGTTACACGTGGTCTGCGGTTGTGAGGCTGGTTGGATGTACTGCCAAATTCTCTGAAACGCCTTTGGAGACGGCTTATGGTAGAGAAATGAACATTCAATACACGAGCAACAGCTCTGGTTGACATTCCTGCTGTCAGCATGCCAATTGCACGCTCCCTCAAATCTTGCAACATCTGTGGCATTGTGCTGTGTGATAAAACTGCACCTTTCAGAGTGGCCTTTTATTGTGGACAGTCTAAGGCACACCTGTGCACTAATCATGGTGTCTAATCAGCATCTTGATATGGCACACCTGTTAGGTGGGATGGATTATCTCAGCAAAGGAGAAGTGCTCACTATCACAGATTTAGACTGGTTTGTGAACAATATTTGAGGGAAATGGTGATATTGTGTATGTGGAAAAAGTTTGAGATCTTTGAGTTCATCTCATACAAAATGGGAGCAAAACCAAAAGTGTTGCGTTTATATTTTTGTTGAGTGTACTTACCTGTTTAAAGAAATCCAAGTAAGGTGGCCAAGAGGGGTCACGTGTGAATTGTGTTAACGATGATGTTTTCTGTATTTGGACGAGTTTCTGAATATGCAGGTGTTGTGGTGTTTGCATGTGTTTTGACCCCTCTTGACCACCATATTATCCTACTTATTAGAACAAAGTGACAGATGTGTAAATTCTTTTATCTTGTGGAACTAGTTCTCAGGCTGTTGGGAGACTCCCTGATGTTTTTGTCCTCCCAACTTTTCCAAAAGAGCTTCAAGCAAAGCTGGATGCCAAAGAGGAGGTGCAGAGAGTTCCACAATACAGGCACAAAATAATACGAGTATTGCGTGAGACTGTTGCCATGTATACTATGTAAGTACTAGTGTCTGAATTCTTTGTCCCTTGTGTGTGTTGTGTGTCTTGTCTTTTGTCTCTTGCTCGTGTTGCTCATTCCATTTTGGTGACAAGTTCAGTGTCGATTCTGCATTTACTTGAACTTTTTACTGTTCTGTGTTAGGTATCCCACTCACGCAGAATATGTGAAGGTAGCCCAGGCATTAATCCGGAAATACCCATTCCTGAAGGATGTTACAGGAAATGGCTATGTAAGTAGCTTTGCGTAATCTACTCCATGATCCAGTGCTTTGTTAGGTGTGTATTAAGTTTCAATAGTGACCATGGGAGCGTCTGTGTCAATCGGCCATTTCACAGTTTATAGCACCAGTCTGACCACTCACCTGTGGCAGGTCACTGAATGAAAGCACAAATGTGTTCCTCAAAGCTTCCTCCAGACCGCTACTGATGGGGTGGAATGTGTTAATATTCAGTCAATTGTACCATTGATTAATCAAGATCTGTGCTGGTCACTTAATCCAATAGTAATCGACAGGAAATGGTAGATGCAGTTTTACTTTCAGGAAGCAGTGGAGGTGGTGAATATAGCCTATTCAGTTAAGTGATGATGCAATAATGGGATAATAAATCTCTTTCCGGGTCCAACAGGGCTGCTGGATTTTCTCAATACACAGCACAAATAAACTATTTTTACAGCATTCAGAGAGCCGTTTTTACGAAAATTGTCATGTACTGCTACAGTTATTACTCTGTTAAGTTTAAGCGACTTTGTTTTATTCTCACTAAAATGGAGGTTAGGGTGACCATGTCTACAAGTTGCGAAAACCGGCTGGCTGCACTAGTAAGCACTTTTGGTCTTAACCATCTACTGTATATAGACACTCATTTTTGCTTTCTTTCTGTGACCTACTGCATGTGAGCGGTCATATTGCAACGGAATCAGTCGATTGGCATAAGGGCGCTTCCATTGTCACTCCTGAGACCTAATACGAAGCATGGGACTAGGCTTATTCATCCAAAGAGTTGTTTTTTTTTTTTTTTTTGATGACTAATGGTGTATATTTTTTGTTCCAATTATTTTTGCTGAAATTAGCATACCTGGCACATGTCATTGAAGCGCAAATTCAATACTGAACGTGCTCCGCTTGTCCAAAATGATGAAGTGAAACTGATCAAAGAGAAGTTTGCCCATGGAAAGAAGCCCAAGAAACCTGACGCTGAGAGTCCAAATACCTGTCTGAGAACCAAGCCACGATCAGTGAGTTGGGCTTAAACAATTTATATTGTTCGATTGTCAAATCTCAATTTTAAGGGGTGGGAGGCGTTGATTAGTCACATGCGCACACTCAGGCTCGAACTGTAGGGTCGTAACCCTTACCTAAATTTTGTCTCACCTCAACATGCATGTTACTATTTTTGTCAATAGGAACTTGATGTTCTTGGAGAAGATGCATCATCAATTGCTGGTCACGTCAAGATTCTACAAACACAATACAGCAAGGCACAGCCAGACACTGCGATTGTACGCTACCTAATGCAGCGAACCTTTGCATGGAGGCAAAAGGAGATTGCTGAAGGAATGAGTGTTGAGGATACTGTGAAGAAATATCCCTTCTTAAAGACACCCTCAGGGGTAAGAGTTAAAAATTAAAAAGATAGATGTGCCCTAGAACAACATTGGGCTGAACAACGCATGGAAATAAGTCTTTCTTTCTAGACTATACTAACACCATTTAAACAAATCATGTTTACAAAATCTTTGCTTCTTAATCTTGGCAGCATTACCAATAGGTTCAGTAAGTGAGTCCAGCCCCGCCCCCTTCAACTGTTTGTAGTTTCCGTAGACTCACCTCCTGAACCTTGGTACTGCTGCAGAGTTTGGAAGATTTGGTAAACTTTTTTTTTTAAACAGCGCTAGTATAGTCTATAACTATACTCAGCTTCGCATTGTGCAACACCTACCCATTGTGTGTTAAAATATTCTGTAATCTCCTTCCACTTATGGTCAATGGCATTATTGTCTTTCTGCAGCTGTTGGAGGAGGTGGGTTGTATCCACTCAATAGCGAGCAATAGCTACACTGACACCTTTAACCAAATTGTTCCCAAAATACTTGCCCTGGCACAAGGAAAGTCTCCACTAGCCAAACAGTACTTGGAGGCCAGAGAAGAAGCCCTCGCCGAGGATCTACCACGTACTTGCAAAAAGCTTATAAGAGTGTACTCAAACTTTGATAAGTGTGTGCATGGAAAAATCTGTAGACAATTCAAAGTGCATTCTGAGATGCTAATCAGATTTTGACTGTGTGTGTATAGAATTAATTAAGTAGCTGTCTATTTCTCTGTCTTGATTCGCTTCTAGGAATGGACTTCAGAGCAGCGCTCATCCTCCTGCCATTAATCTTTAAAGAGAGTGTGAATCATCACATCATGATGGGAGAGGTATGCATTTCTAGCACCTGGCTGCGGACCTGTACTACTGGCCGCATTCTACCCTAATTAGTGGTATAGGGGGAGAGCTGCGTCAGTCACAGTCAGTCAGAGCTGCGTGTCGTCAGAGTGAGCTGCAAAAAGTTTGTACCTGAGTTTTCAGAGGTGGTGTTTGTAGTTGCCATCTGCCACGCCGGTGTTTGCCAACCCGGACAGTGGGAATACCACCTCAACCGGCAACTTAGCCCCGCGACTGGACAGCAACAACGTCCGAGGCCCGCTCAACGTGGTGAATTCACTGAGGCCGCGCGCTGCGTCATTAGAGCCGCGCGTCACGAGTGCCGCTTCCCCGAGGCCTCGTGCAGCCACCGCGGATCCATCAGCGCGGAAACACCGAGGCCGCGCGGCACCAGCGCAGTGCAGATCCATCCCGGTGATAAACAACACAGGCTGTTAACATCGGCGATCGACAAGCTGCTCATAAACCGACCATGGGGCCTAAGAAGGTTCTGACAGCGGAGGAAGGTGACGATATTAAAAAATCTCTGGACTTTTTATCAGAGGAGATTTCTGTTGTGAAGCAGCAACAGAAATCAATCATGGATCTGGTGGAGGAGGTGAAGGCATTACGGCTCCAGAATGCCGAGAAAGACCGGCATCTGGTGCAGCTGGAAAATAGAGTGGCTGAATTGGAGCAGTACACCAGAATCAACGACGTCATCATCACAGGTCTTCATATCAAACCACGGTCCTACGCACGGGCGGTAACAGATGAGAGCGGAGGGGAGCCCAGTGAACAGGAGGTCAGCTCTGTGGAAAAACAGGTTGCTGATTTCCTCCTATCTAAAGGTATAGAAATGGATTTAAATAACATTGAAGCGTGCCACCCTCTGCCCCGGAGAAATGACGGTGATAAACGAACCGTCATCATGAGATTCATCAACAGGAAACACAAAACAGCACTGTTAAAACAAGGAAGAAAACTGAAAGGGACAAACGTATTCATCAATGAACATCTCACCAAACGGAATGCCGACATCGCCAGGAAAGCACGCTTCTTGAAGAAACAGGGAAAAATCCAGCACACATGGACTTCAAACTGTAAAATATTCATCAAACTGAACGGATCACCAGAACAAGCAAAAGTCATGGCAATAAGGAACATCGAGGAGCTGGACAAATATGAACAATAGGAACATCGAGGAGCTGGACAAATATGACCAATAAGGTATGAGGACACAAACACATCACAACACCATGACACAGACCAGAGGAACCTATTCATCTACTACCTATTCATCTACATCTGGAGACAAGAAGGATATAACTCAAAGGATTGCTGATCATGGAAAAGTAGAACTGAGAACATTTAAATACACAGACCACAATGTACTGGACTTGGAGCACGATATAGACCCGGACAATAATTTCTTCTCAAATATCAATGACAGTTGTTGCTATTATACAGATGAACAGTTTAATCGGATCATTAAAACGGATAACAAATTATCAATAATCCATTTCAACAGCAGAAGTCTATATGCAAACTTTAACAACATTAAAGAATATTTAAGTCAGTTTAAAAAAATATTTAACATAATTGCTATATCAGAAACATGGATCAATGAAGATAAAGGAATGGATTTTGAACTGGATGGATATGAATTTAATTGTGTAAACAGAAAGAATAAGAGTGGAGGAGGAGTGGCTGTGTATGTGGATAAGAACATGGATTATAAAATAGTAGACAATATGACAACTGTGATTGATAACTTATTAGAATGTATAACTATTGAAATATGTGAAGAAAAAAGCAAAAATGTATTAGTCAGCTGTATATATAGAGCACCAGGATCTAGTATTGAAACATTCACTGACTGTATGGGAAAAATGTTCTCAAAAACTAATCAAAAAACTGTGTTCATTTGTGGTGACTTAAATATTGATCTGCTCAATCCAAATAAGCATAAAATAACAGATGAATTTATCAGTATAATGTACAGTATGAGTTTATATCCAAAAATCACCAGGCCAAGCAGAATTACATCCCATAGTGCTACCTTAATTGATAATATATTCAGCAATGATATTGAGAATAACACTGTGAGTGGATTATTAATCAATGACATTAGTGATCATCTACCAGTTTTCATCGTTTATAATAGAAACCATCGGCGGAATCAGCCAGAGGAGAAAATAAAATACAGGCGAGTGCGGACAGAGGAAAACATGAACACACTAAAGAAGGATTTACAGGAGCAAAACTGGGAAAAGGTATACAGTGAAAGTGATGTTGATAGTGCATATGAAACTTTTTTACAAATATTTACATCATTATATGATAAAAATTGTCCAATTAAACAAGACTACAGAAAACAAAAAATCCAAGCTCGACCATGGATGACGAAAGGGTTACGAAATGCATGTAATAAGAAAAATACACTGTATAGAGAATTCATAAAACTAAAGACTAAAGAGGCAGAAAATAGATATAAGAAATACAAAATAGATTAACTAATATTATACGGGTATGTAGGAAGGAATATTATAGTAACATATTATATAATAACAAAACAATATTAAAGGAATATGGGATATATTAAATAGCATTATCAAAAATGGTAATAAAAAACAGAGTTACCCTCAGTATTTCATTGATAATGTCAAGAAGGAAAATAAGGATGAGGTAGTCAACGGTTTTAATAATTTTTTTGTAAATATTGGACCAAGCTTGGCAGAAAAAATTCCCGATTCCCAACCTGAGGATTGGGATAATAATCTCATAGAAAGAAATCCCTGTTCAATGTTCCTCACAGCAGTGGATGGAAATGAAATTATAGACATTGTGAATAATTGTAAATATAAAACATCTACCGATTTAAATGAAATTGATATGGTGGTGGTAAAACAGGTCATTGAATGGATTGTAGAACCATTAACATACATCTGTAACTTATCATTTCAAACCGGTAAATTTCCCAATCAAATGAAAATAGCTAAGGTTGTGCCGCTGTATAAGACTGGGGATAGACACCACTTCACAAATTATAGACCTGTTTCTTTGCTTCCACAATTTTCCAAATTATTAGAAAAGTTATTCAATAATAGATTAGACAAATTCATAAATAAACATAAATTACTTACTGATAGTCAATATGGATTCAGAGCACATAGTTCAACATCACTTGCATTAATAGAATCAGTTGAGATTACAAACGCCATAGACCACAAATTACATTCAGTTGGAATATTTATAGATCTTAAAAAGGCTTTTGATACAATTAATCATGACATATTAATCAATAAACTTGAACAGTATGGGATTAGGGGGTTGGTGTTGCACTGGGTGAGAAGCTACTTAAGTAACAGAAAACAGTTTGTGAAGTTGGGGAATATACATCATCATGCTTGGACAATGCTTGTGGCGTCCCACAGGGGTCAGTATTGGGTCCAAAACTGTTTCTAATTTATATAAATGATATTGTCAATGTTTCCAAAATATTAAAATTAGTATTATTTGCAGATGACACAAGCATTTTTTGTTCAGGGGGGGATTTGCAGGAGTTACTGAGGAGGATCAGTATAGAAATGGGAAAATTGAAAATATGGTTTGACAGAAATAAATTATCATTAAACTTAAGTAAAACAAAATAACATGTATTTGGCTATTGTAATACAGATATACAGGTTCAGTTACAAGTCGAGGGGGTAGATATTGAAAGGGTACATGAAAATAAGTTTCTGGGGGTGATAATAGATGATAAGATAAACTGGAAGACTCATATAAAACATATTCAAAGTAAACTGTCAAGAAGCATTTCAGTTCTAAACAAAGCGAAACATATTCTGGACCACAACTCACTCCGCATTCTTTACTGCTCACTGGTTTTACCATATTTACAGTACTGTGCAGAGGTATGGGGTAATACTTATAAAGGTACAACACAATCACTGTCAGTAATGCAGAAAAGAGCTATAAGAATTATTCATAATACTGGCTATAGAGATCATACAAATCCACTATTTTACAATCCAAATTCTTAAAATTCACAGACTTGGTTCATTTTCAAACAGTACAAATTGTGTATAAAGCAATAAACAATTACTTCCAGCAAATATTAAAAATATGTTTTTTAACAGATCAGGGGATTACAGTCTGAGGGGGAAATTTAATTTAAAGCATCAGTGGGCACGAACAACATTAAAAGGTTTCTGTATTTCTGTCTGTGGGGTGAGGATGTGGAACAGATTGGGAGTGGGGCTCAAGCAATGTCCAAGCATGAACCAGTTCAAACAGCGGTACAAAAATATGGTTTTTTCTGGGTATAGGGAGGAGGAAGGGTAATGAGGGTTAGGGTGTTTTTGTTGTTTGCTTCGGCTTGTAAATATATAGTATTTTGTATGTAAGTAGGTATGTGTAGGTGTATATTTATGTTTGTGTATATATGTATATGTGTATATATGTGTATGTTGATGTGTATATGTATGTGTGTGTATATATATGTATATATATATATATATATTGATATCGGTTTAGGTGTGTAGGAATTTATGTGTATATGTGGCAAAGGGTATTACTGGTTGTGGGGAAGAAGGGGTAGGGATAAATAAGCTGATGCTTCACCCTACCCTTTTTCGGACATGTTGGGTACACAGTAGGAACTTTTTTGTTGTTGTCTTTACTGATCTATCTTGTAATTGTTGTTGTATCAAATGTTCGAAATAAACAGTTTTCATTTTCATTCATAGTTGTATTTTGTTGTTGTTAATGTCACAAGGCAACGAGTGGTACTGTAGATAGGCCTTAGGTGTTTTGATTATTTATTTCTTTGTGTATTTTGGGGGGGTGGCGTGGGAGGATTGAGTCCTTTTTTTTTTTGACCAATCCAAACTTGCATCCCTGTCTGTTTTGTTGTATTCTTTAGGGTGAACCCAAAACACCATACCCAACTGTCCAGGTGACCCAAGAAGACTGGAAGTCCACGTTTGAGGGACAAAGCTTCTGTTCCCTGAAGGTAGACCAGGTCAAGGTGTGTGAAGGCATGAAGGTAGAGGAAGCAGTGATCTCATCATTTTATTCATATTTTGTTTTCAATCTTGAATACCAACCCAAAAATAAGAACACTCTGACCTTCCTCCAGCGATGTATTGCAAAAATTAATGTGAAGGGAGACCGGCCTCTGCCAACGACTGTAACCAGAGTGATAAACCTCATCTACTAATTTTTTTTCTTCTTCTAAATGCCTCGTGTACACCAATGCCCCAAGTGCCAAAGAAAAACTTTTACTGTCATGAAGTTGGTTCAACATGTGGGACTTACTCATGCCCATGAGGCAGGCTTCTCAATCACATGTGGACTCAATGACTGCCAATCCACTTTTTCCAAATACCCATCTTTCAGATGTCACGTTTATAGAAAACATAGATCTTGCATTTTATCTACTGATGATCCTGCTAGTGAGGAGCTTGCTAGTGAAAATCCTGCTTCTGAAGACAAACATGAGCGGGTTATGTGTGATGATGCAGATGTCCAACCCCCTCCTTGTATGGATACACTTTTATATAACTTTAAAAATAATCTTTGTAGCTTCATCCTAAAATGCAGGGAAAAAAACAATTTACCACAATCTGTTCAGCAAGAAATACTTAGTGATGTAAACTTTCTATTTTCTTTTTTAAACAGAATTACGATGAATTTATATCTTATCATCTTAAAGAAAATGGTTTTGATGTTGAAGGATGTCTTGAACTTCAGCAGGTTTTACAGTCTAATGATTTTTTTGAGGAAGCATCAAAAGAGTTCTCTTCTCAGTTCAAACTGAAAGAATATTGCAAGTCGAGGTTAGATTTGACCGAACCAGTTCAATACACTTTAAGAGGGTCTACAGGACATAAAATAGGTAGCTTCTCCTATGTTCCCATTTCTGATGTTTTGAAAAAATATTGTTCCCATGAGGATGTGTGGGATGACATAGTCTCTGTAAATACTGAAGATGAACAGGTCTTGACTGACTTTTGTGATGGATTGTACTATAAGGAGCATCCTTTCTTTAAAGAATATCCAAATGCCTTACGACTACATTTCTATGAGGATGAATTTGAGGTAGTGAACCCTTTGGGTTCAAAGAAAACAAAACACAAACTGTGCGCCTTCTACTATACAGTAGGTAATGTACATGGAAGGTACAGGTCTCAAGTGAACCATATTCATTTAGCACTACTGGTGCGCTATTTCCATTTAAAGGAGTGTGGCTTAGAAGTTATCCTAAAACACTGCTAGATGATCTTAAAATGCTCTCAACAGATGGATTCACCCTCACTGTTGGAGGGGTTGAGCAGAACGTTCGTGCAGCCCTAGTTACCTTTTCAGGGGATAACATTTCAGCTCACATGATTGGTGGATTCGATATGTCATTTAACTCAGGAAGGGTTTGTAGACACTGTATGGGAACATATACAGATATAAA
This sequence comes from Thalassophryne amazonica, assembly GCF_902500255.1. NCBI lineage: Eukaryota > Metazoa > Chordata > Actinopteri > Batrachoidiformes > Batrachoididae > Thalassophryne > Thalassophryne amazonica. Next base: position 98,650,722 of record NC_047113.1, on the reverse strand, counting down.
AGATACATTTCAGGAAGATAGTTATGTCTTAAGAACATCTGATGTTCACCAGTATCACCTGGAATGTATCCAGAAAAATCCTGACAGTAGAGCAACATATGGGGTACAGTGTAGTTGTCCGTTTAATGTGCTTCCCTATTTCGATGTTACTAAGTCCTTACCTCCAGATGTAATGCATGATCTGTTAGAGGGTGTCATACCTTTAGTTTTGAAGCATGTCCTGTGCCAAGCTCATAAACAGAAACATATTAGCATACAAGAAGTAAACGAAGAACTACAGAGAATGACAATAGGTCAAAATGATAGAGCAAATAAGCCAGTACAGTTGTCTGAAAGACTATTACAAAAAGGAGGCATTGTGGGCTCGGCATCTCAGAAATGGTGCCTTTTTCGACTTATTCCTTTTTTGATCGCACATCGTATTCCTCGAGTGTCAGTATTGGCGTGTATACCTGTTGTGTCGAGAAATTGTAGATATCGTTCTAGCTCCCATGGTGAGAAGAGAGAACCTTCCTCTTTTAGATGTACTTGTGCAGGAATTTTTGACTGAGTTGAACGCTGTATTTGGAGATGTTATTACACCGAAGTGCCATTATTTAATTCATTATTCTAGATTGATGTCAATGTTTGGCCCTCTTCGTTCTCTATGGTGCATGAGGTTTGAAGCCAAACACCAGTATTTTAAGAATGTTGCAAGTAATTGTCGTAATTTTATTAATATAGCTTCCACTCTGAGCAACCGGCACCAGTTAAAACAATGTTGGGAGTTTTCTTCAAATAATTTCATAGATGATTTTGAGAAGGTACCAAGAAGCAATACTAGCACTCCATTTTGTTCCTTACCATTTACACTCCAGTGTGTTCTAGAGCAGTATTTTACTGATGTTTCTTTTAGTGTTATTCAACGTGTTTCAGAAGTAACTGTTAACAATGTCAAGTATGCCACACAAGATGTTTTTGTAGTGGATGTGTTGCATGGTGAGAGAATTCCTCTTTTTTTCCAAGGGAAATACATTTTTAATGTGGACACTACATGGATTCTTTGTGGAAAACTGATATTTCCAAAGTATTTTAGCCAGCACTTTTATGCTTATTCAGTCAGATTTGAACAAGAATGGACTGTGATACAGCCTGGGGCAGAGCTAGATTTTAATGCTCTTGATATATATGCAGTTGATGGTGATGTCTTTGTGGCAATGAAATACTGTGTGTAAGAAGTTAAAAATGACATTCAGATTGTACAAATATTTTAGCACTTGTGTATTGGCTAATCTTTTGATGTTGTCTCTTTCTACTTAACAGATCATAAGACTAAGCATTTTAAATTTTCCCTTGGGATTTAAATGCAAAAAAACCTTTATTCATTAATAAAAGTTTATTGTAAATGAAAATTATGGTGTTTGGAAGTTAATTACTTCCCAGTATTTAAATTTGTACTTCTTTTAAATATTTGATTGTGGGAAAACAAAACATTGCTTTCGTTTGCTCTCATTCATTTCTATTTAACAAGGACATTTTTGCCACTTTATAGGTACAATGGCATCGTCGCTGGGGTGGTACCCCTAACAAGCACAAATTTGTACCATCTAATGGGGTACCTTTTTGTACCAGCAGATTAAGGTACAAATGTATTGCTAAGGTACAAAATTGTTTCATAAAAGGGTACAACTCTGTACCTATGGTAAGGGTACCATTGCTGTACCCTAAGGGTACCATTGCTGTACCATCCCAGCGACGAGCGATTTGTACCTTGAAGGGAACATATTTGTACCTAAAAGGCACAAACTGTAGGGGTACTTGTACCCATTAATATGGTACAAGGTTGTTCTCCTTCGGGGTACTGCCCCAGCGACGAGCATTTGTACCTTTTTTTTTTACTTTTCTGTACCTTTATTTCTGAGTGTGTGTGTGTGGATGGTTGCTTGTTTGTGGCCGTCATCACAATTCGGTTTTTGGGTGCTCTTAAGGGGATTAACACTACGGTGTTCTAGATTAGGGTATGGATGCTCACTACTTAGACAACAGACTGTTCTGTCACTGTTTGTTCATGTGTGGCTGTTTGTCATGGTATGTCGTATGGTTGGGGCCCCGTCTCCTCTGTGTCTCACGTCAGTTATTGTCTTCATCACTTGTCTTTCGTTCTTGTCAGTCTTTGTGTTGTTTTGGTGGTCAGCCCTTCCTGATAGAAGTTGTCGGTTGGCTTTGAGTAGGATGATGTAGGCTGATTGGGAAGGGCGGATGGGGGTCACACACACACCACATTCACTCACGCACTACATACCTTCTGTCTTGCAAGAAAAAATTGCATTTATGGGTATTAATGTTCAGAAATGGTTATGCCAGTGTGGCATTTACCATTACTATATATGCAGACAGGGGGAGAGCAGTGGCTCTGATCAAATTGCTTCACCTTTCTTGATGTAAAACAACCAAACTAGACACTCCAAGATCATTGTTTGTACAGTGTTACGATCATCATTGTTCTTTCCTTGTGTGCTTAATCTGTCTTGCAGATCAACAATAACAATCAGTGCTGCGAGCATCCAGACAGGTTGTGATTCACCAGTCTGCAAGTCCGGTTTGGATCAGATGATGTCTAGACAACAGATGGCCATGTGCACCACCAAGAAGCTGAAATATGATAGGAGGTCGCTGCTCCGCCTCCAGTTTGTCAGTGATAGTTTGATTACACCTGAAGGACGATTTGAGGAGATTGTATCCATGGTAAGAGGTGTTCTGCTTTGTGATTGGTTGATGATGGGTCTTCAGTGACATTTCATAGCTAATCATCCACAGCTGGAAACTGACCCATGAGAAATACAAATTAAGTGTTCAAAACTTTTGCCTTGACAATATTGTTCACATTATATGAGATTCAACTTCAATGAATGGAACCTATTTTGATCCTATTGGATTAAATATGAAAAGTTGCTCTTGGACATTTTCTCTTTTGGTGTTTGTGTGAGTGCAAAGAAGTCATTCTGCCTCTTACTGTATCTCAGGAGGAAAATCCTAAACGCTGGCCTCCCAACACGGCTCAGCGGCGTTTTGGGCAGGATTCTAGCCCATATGTGTCAAATGTGGCAAGACGGCCAGTGGACAAACCATGGCGCACGGCAAGTATCTTCTGAAAAGTTCTTCAGTTATATGGCTTCCTTTTAAAAATGTTGAATTATTTATTAAATTAAATGATTTATTTAAATGTTGAATCTTGTTCTTCCAGGAGGAGAACTGGAGGGAAAGAAAAACAATCCCATCCCGTTACAATGATGTCCGACAAATCATCATCTCATGCCGTCGCATTGACGTCCAGCAAATCAACATCTCATCCCGTCACAATGACGTCCAACAAAATAAGACTATGGATGTCTGATTGCCTGCTTATCTCCAAAGAGAAGACAATGTTGAAAAGAAGAATACTCAACAGATGTTGAGGAACCTGCGCAGCCTCCTGAATAAACTGACGCCAGAAAAATTTGAGAGGTTGTTGAACCAGGTGAAAGACCTCAAGATTGACACAGAGGAGAGGCTAGAGCCTGCCGTGAAATTGATCTTCGAGAGGGCCATCTCAGAGCCTCACTTCTCTGAGTGTTATGCCACTTTGTGCCACCGCCTAATGGAGGTAAGATATGATTATGTTATGGTTGTTTGTTGCTGTTGAAATGACAGGTGGTGAAGGACAAGTGGTTCAGTACATTTGTTTCCACTGAGGAAGGTTCCCGGTTCAAAGCCACCCCTGCCCATTGTCCATGTCGTGTGGACTTGTGTCAGGAAGGGGGTTCTGCATAAAACTTGTACCAGATCAACAGGCACATATACTGTGGTGATCCATAGCAAAAACCAAGGAGATGCTGAAGGCTCTGCCTATTCTTGTTGAAATGAAGGTCCATGCTTTTGTGGTCGTGTTGCTTCCTGTCCCACTGTATATTTGTTACACTTGGACACAACATGTGACCAAACATTGTGGGCAGGTGATCTCCAGGAGAGGTGTCAGCTGTGACATTTGACTATCTTACATCCTTATCTGGCCATGAGTCAATATGCAGGTGCCTCAGAATTGAGGACCAAGGCAGAAAAATCCACGTAGATAGTTGATGTGGTGACACGCTCCCAGAACTGATGTGAATGATGCATCCATGAGCCACTGAATGTTTGTTCAGTCTGAGGAAATGAAGGAACCATTTTTGTTCGACCAGTTATTTTCCTTGTGAATATTTCTGTGTTAAATGTTAAATTGTGATGTTCAAATAAAACAAGTCATTTGTTTCATTTCCTCAGGTGGTTCTGTCAACTTCCGCAAGCAGCTCCTTGCACTCTGCAAGACAGAATTTGAAAAGGACCAGAATACGGACGAGGCTCTTCTCAAGAAGCAAGAGCAGCTGAAGACTGCCAAAAATGTAGGAAATGCTTCATTTTATTTTTCACTTTTCTTTCATAAAGTAATTCAATTACATCAAACTTGATGTATAAATGCTTGTTTTGGCCCTCAGGATGAGGAGCGGGAGATCTTTGCTCTGGAGCTGGAGGAGGCCAAGGCGAAGTTTCGTCGTCAGTCTCTTGGAAATGTCAGATTTATTGGAGAGCTGTTCAAGCTGCAGATGCTCTGAGACCATCGTCCACAGCTGCTTAGGAACACTACTAAGTAGGGGAGATGAAGATTCCCTGGAAAGACTCTGCAGCTTGTTCTCCACAGCTGGGAAGGTCCTGGATGATGAGAAAAACAAGGTATTGCAGCATGAACATGGACAAAGTCATTGTTGATGCAATCATTTATTTATTCAAACTTAACTGAGTTCAACATTTATCTGTCTACAAAAAACAAACAAAAACTATTTCTCTCACAGGTGCAAATGGATAAATATTTCTGCCACATTAGTGGAATTATCCAGAAGAAGCAGACCTCCACAAGGATACAATGCCTCCTTCAAGATGTTGTAGACCTAAGAAAGGTAGGAGTGCCTTTTACTTTTGCAGAATGTGTGACAAAGTGGATCACAATTTTTATGAATTAGTGTTAAGTGCAGTCAACTGTGGAAACTAATGCTGAGAACGTGTGCACGCACAATCAGAATGGTGCTCCACTGTGTGCACTGATCACATGACAAACTAGAACAGAAATGTTAAATGACCCTCTCAATCTTGACTCCACAGAATAAGTGGGTGCCGCGCAGAAAAGAAAAGGGTCCAATGAAACTCAGTCAAATCCACAAAGAGGCAGAGATGGCGGAGCAACAGGAGCAGCTCCAGAGCCCAGAGCTCCTGCCAAAGAAAGAAGAAGATGGGCGAAGCAGATGGGAAAAGAGCATGTGGTGTCAAGACCTAAACTCTTCAGGAAGTGTCCAGGGAGATAGCTGGAGGAGAAATGATTTCCAGAACAATAGGAGTGAGTTCGGTCAGTACAGAGACAGAAGTCATTATGATGACAGATACAGCTTTGGAAGATCTTGCTACCAGGATGGATGGCGTAACAAGAACAGCTGGCAAGAAAGCAGGAAAGAACAAGCGGAGCCAGCTAGAAGAAGACAACCTGTCCCAGCATTCACAGAGTCCAGGAAAATCGACCACATGGACCGAGGATGCAGGGACAATGGTCCAAACAGGGAGCTCACAGGTACAGAATCCACACCATTAAACTGAATATTTATAGTGGCTAAAGTAGAGGAGTGAGATGTTCCGAGGACAGGCTGATGGTGTGAGAACCTTCAACATCAATGAGGTCAAGATTAAGAGCAAAGAGTTTATTTGGATTTATCTCTTCCTGCAGAAAAACGTGACAGCATCCCAACTCCTCCTCCTAAACCTGCCATGACAAAAGAGGAGGTGGAGAAGAAATCAGTTGCCATTACTGAAGAATACCTCCATCTGGGTGACATGAAGGTACAAACGTGGCACCGTGCACACTCACATGGAACACAGGTGTTAGAAATGTTGGAATATGACACCACTCAGATGACCTGCTTCTCTCTTTTTCTTCCTCTGCCGTTATAGGAGGCATTACTGTGTGTGGAAGAGCTCAACAGCGCCTCCCTGCTCCACATATTTGTACGAAGTGGCGTGGAGTCAACCCTGGATCGTAAAGCCACTGCCCGGGAGCAGATGGGCCTGTTGCTCAGCCAACTTATCAATGCAGGAACTCTGTCTAAGGAGCAGTACTACAAAGGGTGAGAACCTGAAAAAGAAATGCTTCCCCCACAGTTGTGGACCATTTATTTAATTTTAAGACACAATTTACTCACTCACTCACTCACTCATATTCAACACCTTACTCCAATTAAGGGTCACGGGGTGGGGGGGGGATACACCCTGGACAGGACACCAGTCTGTCACAGGGCCACATATAGACAGACAAACACATTCATTGTGTTTTTAGGCTAGAAGAGATCCTGGAAATAGCAGAAGACATGGCAGTAGACATTCCATACATCTGGCTCTACCTGGCACAAATTATTGTCCCGTGCTCCGCCAGGGAGGTGTCCTAATGGGAGAACTGTTCAGGTGAGATAAAGTGCCGGACCTTCATCTTGTCAAATGATGAACTGTTCATAAAATGAAGATTATAAATATGTGTTTATACAACATAACTTGTTAATTTTTACCCTCTAAAATAACTAGTTAAAGGCATTAAGGGATTCCATGCAGTTTTCTGGGAAAGTTAGTTAATCCAGGATAAGACTGGGCATATCTTCTGGGTGAATTCCACGTAAAAAATTAAGTATCAGGTTTCACCGAGCTGACTCTGAGCTACCCGAGCTGAGTACAAGTTAAACCAGGTTCATTTGGATTTGACTGAATTCCCGAAAACCAGTACAAGTTTAACTGACCTTTCCCAACTTGTGCTGATCTACAGTGCATCTGGAAAGTATGTACAGCGATTCATTTTTCCACATTTTCTTATGTTACAGTCTTGTTACAAAAGAGAGTAAATTAATTTTTCCAACAAAATTCTACTCACAACACCCCGTAATGAAAAAAAAAAATCACATTGTCATTATGGGGTGTTGTGTGTAGAATTTTGAGGAGGAAAAAAATAATTTCATCCATTTTGGAATAAGGCTGTAACATAAGATGTGGAAAAAGTGAAGCACTGTGACACTTTCCGGATGCAATGTATGCCAAGTCCTACGCTGAGTTCCCTCCGAGGTCTACGCAAGTTGTACTGAGACGCTATTCCGGAAAACTCGGATGCACTCTGACGTGGACACACTGAAATAACTTCATTGTGGAATTGTGTGTTTAGGGCAATCTCTAAGCCTCTTGTGCCCATGGAAAAGGCTGGTGTGCTGCTGGCTGAGATCCTCAAGCTGCTCTGCACAGGAATGGTATGTGGAACACAAATCTTATCTTCTCACACTCATGGCCTCACATAACCCATGTTTCTTGGTAAGTTTGTACGACCACATAATTTAAAAATTTTTATTCATGTTTTTAAAGACCCCACAAAAAGTTGGAGCGATGTGGAAGGAGGCCGACCTGAACTGGAGAGAATTCCTGCCTGAAGATCAAAACATCTCCACGTTTGTGACTGAACAGGTCTGTAGGAGCAGAAAAATCCTCTTTCGGTCAAATTGCTCATCATCCTGACAATGTTTGAAAGAAAATGTGTTTTTAAATTTCAAAGCAAAACTCAGTTTGGTGAAGATTAATTGCAGTTTTGTTCTTTGACTTTTTCAGAAAGTGGAGTTCACGGCAGTAGAGGATGCGTCATCTCCACACTGATGTATGTGACAAACTGTTGAAGCTCTTTTCTGTTGTTGGTTCTTTTTTTGAGTTGAGTCTTATTCCTAATTTTTAAAAATGTTTTTCAGTTGAACTTGGATGATCAGCAGGCGGCTGGAACCAGACCTGTGAAATCGAAGCTGATTTTAATGATGCTGCCCCTTGTGGCAAAATATGAACGCTGCAGGCAGCTCATGACATTTTCAGAGGAAATACCCAACTGCACCTTTGTTGCTGTTTTATTTGCATGCAAATGATGTATTGATTGTTATTATTAAAATGGTTGAAATGTAAGACTTCACCTGTTTCTGTCTCCACACACGTCCACTGGGTTTTGGGTGATGTGAGTTCATGTAGGACATTTCTATGAACTGTCAGGGTCATACAGAAAGTCTGTGTGTTTATAAGGGAATTCAATAATACCTGTATAATTTTTTTTGGTTTGTTTAGTTTTTGGCCCCTTCAGGGTCACCACACCAGATCTGGCACAGAACCCATTTCCAGTGGTGGGCACAGCTAACCAAAAAGTTAGCTTTGATAACAGAGAACCAGCTAACTGAAAAGTTATCTTTTATAAAACTATACCGATAAACCACCCAAAAATTTATCAGAAACTACAGCTAACCAATAATTTTCAGTATTGCTTCCAATACATTTGTAACTTCAATCAAGCTGATCTTGAGTTTTAACACCACAATTGCTTCCAGTAACAGCAAAAGCAACCACGCACCCAAACAATGAGTCAGCAATTGTCTTTGTGCACCCTGCCCACTGCTGGAAGCTCCTGTTTATTACATAACTTGCAGCTGTGTGGCAATTGAGAGGAGCTAAACTCTACACACACATAAAACAAACCATTATTCCTTAACTGAATACAGCTCTGCCAGTGATGCAGAGGCCTTGGAAAATAAAGCAGTTTTGAGTTATGGTTTTGATTTAAAAATCATCAAATTATTTTGGATAGAATAACTCCATTAATGTCAATTCTGTCATTTGTACAAAGTTAAAATATAACACCTATCTTTTAATTTTAAATAATGCACTAATTCTGAAGTTTTGTAACAAACAGACAGGTGCCAAAGGGATTATGGGTAAATGAGCCTCCGCTAACTGATTGGTTGACTCATTCATTCTATGTAAAAACCAACACGTTAATGTGAGGTGTGTGTGTTGCTGTTTACATATAAATGTGCGTTTGTAAAATATGCCTTTTTTTTATTTGTTAAAAAATAAAATAAAGCCATTTGCAAAAAGTCAAGTTCGACAACCGTCTGATATAACCAGGGTCAAAATAAATAGAACACTGCCATCTACTGGCATCTAAACGCTGATACTGCCATGAACATGACTGGCCAGTAGATGGCAGTAGAGACCGTGAAAACTTGCCAAACAAAATTCCAGATAATCCGTGTCTGCTACTTTTAAGACACGTGGAATTTAATAAACGCAAAGTGAATTTCAGACATATATATATCTCTGTAACAAAGATGACAGACAGTGTTTGACATAAGCAGGATAAGCAGAGCAAACAGGAATCGATTGCAATGATTCCAACTGAAAATAATGGAGAAGCAAAATGGGCTTCTGGCATTTGCACATAAAACATGCAATATCAACCTTTATAAACCTAGAAAAAATATTCACGAGAGTTTTAGGCACAATATACAAAGAGTTTAATGCTGTTGTCCGTGTGGAGCCTGATCAGAGCGTCTCAAATGTATTTCTTCTGTCGTGAATGTACTGAGATTACCCATAATGCACCTGGACACAGCATGTCCACACTAAAACATTTAAAACTAGTGCATTACTTTAAAACTAAAACATATATCTGATATTTTCACTTTATAAAACTAAAACATATATCTGATATTTTCACTTTATAAAACTTCAGACGTGATGTTAATTGAAATAACTTGTCCAAAATTAGTTTGGTTAAAATTTTGACCATAAGTTAAAACTGTATGCCTCTAGATGACTTGGGTGATATTGCCAGCCTATCAGAATGGGGTCAAAAGAAATAAGCTTTTCTCTTTTCTGTGATCAGTTTTCTTTTACCTGAAGAGGATAGAGTGGGTTTTTCTGGAACCATCTCTCATGTGTTTGTAGAGAACAGATCTACACATCTCCTACAAAACATTTAACAGGTAGGTACTCAACTTAGTTTAGACTTCATCAGTGTTTATAACTGTTAAGCTTTGTTCACCACACTTGCAAAAATATGTAAGCAGTCTAAAATTTATTGGACCAAAATTTATCGAAAGATAATTATTCCGCTGATGGTTTTCAAAGTTATTTGACAAGCCAATCCAATAATGAATGAAAACATTAGCTTCGATAATTAGCGGTTAGCAGTTTAGCAGAACAGTGCCCACCACTGCCCATTTTCATCTGGGTAGACAGAGAATGCAGATGAAGTGGCTTCCTTTTGCGACTGAGGCACTGTATTGCAATAGATAGGCAAAATAGTTGTGAATTTTTGTGATTAAAAACATGAAATTTGGCACACATATTCTAAAGTAACTAAAGTTGATTTTCAGATGTGTGTACAGATGCAATCAGAACATGCAAAATTTCCTTTTAACTTTGATAAATTGTGTTGGAAATCCAAACCTCACCTATGTGCATCAACACACACAATATTGTGCAATCGGGTGGTCATGACCTCAAATTGCACAATACGCGCCATTTTGCGAATTAAAATGATGCAATGCTCAGTGCTTACTGTTAAAAAATGTACCTTTTTTGTGAGTCCTATCTTGTTTGCAGAGATTTTCACACACTAAAACAGTGGCGTCATTAGGCCTATTTTAGGGGGGCTGAAGCACCCCTAAAATATTTTTAAGCCCCCCTAAATAATTGTGTTTTTCATTATTATTGTTTTTTTTGTTGTTTTTTTACAAAAAGTGCTGACTGATTCAATATAATGTGGCTAGAATAGGAGTGTAAATAAACAATCATATAACCTCTCATTATTAGCTTAAATATGATCATAAATCTGTCAGTTTCCCTTCACTTCATAGAGAGCCCCGTAAGTGCGCAGTAATCCAATCCATTCCACTTATTCATATAGAGAACATCCACATCTCTTAAAATCCAGTCCTGGTTTTCCCTGCAACCTTGCTTGCAGCGTGTGTTCCTGCAGCCAGCGCACAGAGCAAGAACATTCATTGCAGAATGGATATACAAAGGTTTTTCAAGAAAGTAAGTATTATTCATCACTGCTGGCAGTAACAATGATTTAGCTCCAGCTAACAGCAGAAAGTCCCATGTAATTAATGAACCAAGTGCTCCCCTGTACAGGGGAGTAAAATTTGGGCTTGGTTCCATCATGCTGTGTGGCTGTGTGGTCAGTGCAGGTACTGGGAATTTTGTTGAAGGTGTTGTGAAAGTGTCGTGACACGGACCCACAACAGGGGGCGTTAATGAACGGACAATGGATAAGCCAAAAGTAACAATTTAATGTTGTGAATCGCACAACGACGTACAGACAATAACAATATGGTGACTGTCAATCATACACCAGGTGACGTGTGGGCAGGCTCGACGATAGAAGACGCCTGGCGAGAGAAGAGCCGGATCCCACACAGCTTCCACCACCAACGGAGCTGAAGAACACCGGAGCCACCAAGCCCTGCGCCCCAGGTGGCCGCTGTCTTCAGCAGTCAGACCCGGTACTGCTGGCAGAGAACAGAGACAGTCCTGATGAGTGTGAGTTCGCACACTCAGTAATCCCACAGTCTGTATACAATTAGGAGGGAGAACCTCCACCTCCAATCACACACTCGTGCAGCTCCTGTCTAATCACTTATCTGGTTGGGGTGTGAAGCGAAGCCGTCGCTGATCACACCAAACGCCAATCCCACAGATAAGGACACACCACAGGAAAACGGGTGCAAAGACGTTCAGATTATTACTTAGTATAAGTCAACAGAGAAGTTACTTGAATGGTAGCAGATTTCTCGGCAGGGAGGTGGAGTTGCAGTCCGGCCTTTATGGTGGTGGTGATGAGTACTGGATGAGTGACAGCTGGTACGGATGATGAGTGACAGCTGTCACTCCTGGTTGCTCCGACGCCCTCTCGTGCTTGAAGCCCGCACTTCAAGCAGGGCGCCATCTTGTGGTGGTGGGCCAGCAGTACCTCCTCTTCAGCGGCCCACACAACAGAAGGTCATATGGATTCCAGTCAATATCAGCAGATTCTTGAGAACAATGTTCATGAATCAGTGACAAAGTTGAAGTTACACCAGGACTGGGTCTTTCAACAAGACAATGACCCTAAACACTGCTCAAAATCTACTAAGGCATTCATGCAGTGGAACAAGTACAACGTTCTGGAATGGCCATCTCAGTAACCCAGACCTGAATATTGTTGAAAATCTGTGGTGTGATTTTAAGTGGGCTGTCAATGCTCGGAAACCAACAAACCTTAGATGTTTTGTAAAGAAGAATGGTCCAAAATACCTTCACCCAGAATCCAGACTCTCATTGGAAACTATAGGAAGCATTTAGAGGCTGTTATTTCTGCAAAAGGAGGATCAGCTAAATACTGATGTATTTTTTTCTGTTGGGGTGCCCAAATTTATGCACCTGCCTAATTTTGTTTAAAGAATTATTGCACATGTTCTGTAAATCCTATAAACTTCATTTCACTTCTCAAATATCACTGTGTTTGTCTGCTACAGTGGGGTAAAAAAGTATTTAGTCAGTCCCTGATTGTGCAAGTTCTCCTACTTAGAAAGATGAGAGAGGTCTGTAATTTTTCATCATAGGTACACTTCAACTGTGAGAGACAAAATGAGAAAAAAAAAAAAATCCAGGAAATCACATTGTAGGATTTTTTAAGATTTGTTTTTTTTTTTTTTTTTTTTTTTGTAAATTATGGTGGAAAATAAGTATTTGGTCAGTAACAAAAGTTCAACTCAATACTTTGTAACATAATCTTTGTTGGCAAGGACAGAGGTCAAACGTTTCCTGTAAGTCTTCACCAGGTTTGCACACACTGTAGCTGATATTTTGGCCCATTCCTCCATGCAGATCTCCTCTACAGCCATGTTTGCTATGTTCGCTATGTTTTGGGGCTGTCGCTGGACAACATGGACTTTCAACTCCCTCAACAAATATTCTATGGGTTTGAGGTCTTGAGACTGGCTTGGCCACTCCAGGACCTTGAAATGCTTTTTATGGAACCACTTCTTCGTTGCTCGAGCGGTGTGTTTGGGATCATTGTCATGCTGGAAGACCCAGCCATGTTGCATCTTCAATACTCTCACTGATGGAAGGAGGTTTTGGCTTAAAATCTCACGATACATGGCCCCGTTCATTCTTCCCTTAACATAGATCAGTTGTCCTGTCCCCTTTGCGGACAAACAGCCCCAAAGCATGATGTTTCCACCCCCATGCTTCACAGTAGATATGGTGTTCTTGGGATGCAACTCAGTATTCTTCTTCCTTCAAACACGGCGAGTTGAGTTTTTGCCAAAGTTTTCTATTATGGTTTCATATGACCACATGATATTCTCCCAATCCTCTTCTGGATCATCCATATGCTCCCTGGCAAACTTCAGACGGGCCTGGACACGTACTGGCTTAAGCAGGGGGACACGCCTGGCACTGCAGGATTTGAGTCCCTCTCTGCGTAGTGTGTAGTCATTCATCACATCCTTCCATGTAGTTCTGGGATTTTTGTTCACCGTTCTCATGATCATTTTGACCCCACGGGATGACATCTTGAGTGGAGCTCCAGATCGAGGGAGATTATCAGTGGTCTTGTATGTCTTCCATTTTCTTACAATTGCTCCCACAGTTGATTTATTCACACCAACCTGCTTGACTATTGTAGATTCACTCTTCCCAGCCTGGTGCATATCTACAATTTTCTTCCTGGTGTCCTTCAACAGCTCTTTGGTCTTGGCCATGGTTGAGTTTGGAGTCTGACTGTTTGAGGCTGTGAACAGGTTTCTTTTATACAGATAAGTTCCAACAGGTGCCATTAATACAGGTAACAGGTGGAGGACAGAAGAGCTTTTTAAAGAAGTTACAGATCTGTGAGAGCCATAAATCTTGGTTGTTTGTGGGTGACCAAATACTTATTTTCCACCATAATTTACCAATAAATTATTTCAAAATCCTACGATGTGGTTTCCTGGATTTTTTTTTTTTCTCTTCTCATTTTGTCTCTCGTAGTTGAAATGTACCTATGATGAAAATTACAGACCTCTCTCATCTTTCTAAGTAGGAGATTTTGCACAATCAGGGACTGACTAAATACTTTTTTGCCCCACTGTATATGATATGTTTAACTGAAATTTCCGATCCAAACAACCAATGATTTATAAAGGAAAATCATGAAAATCATCAGGGGTGCCCAAACTTTTACATACAACTGTATTTAAACTGGTTTTTAATACTTGTGGTGCTGTGACATGTTTTGTTTTGCCTGATGAACTCTATTGCTTGTTTTGTTTATTTTTGTGAATTCTTTATCTTTGATTTTACTGTAAAGGACTTTGGACACCGTCTGGCTGCTGTAAAGGGCTACAAAATTAAAGATTGATTGATTGAAAAAGTATGTGGTTCTTCAAACCAGTTAAAATTCAAATGAGCAAGATTTCTTCCAGCAAGATGGTATTTAATGAATTAAAAATAGATATTTGTTGATCTGTAGCTACTTATTCCAAAGGTGGATCATTTGACCCTTTTAAGTCTTTGGGTTGCCCTCATCGTGACTGTACCTTCTCTGATGTCACTGTGTTTGTTTCCCTAAAGGTCATAAAATAATGAGCAAACATAACTCTACTTTGTGTTGGACAGACGATGGACTGACAGCCTGTCCAGGGTGAACCCGCCTCTCGCCCAGTGACCTCTGGTGGAGTGTCTCCAGCCCCCGTGACCCTGAACAGGATTAAGCAGAGTCACAGAATAAATCGATAACTCTGGTGTAAAGATCATGTCAAATAACGACTCATCTGATCAGTAACAGGTTTACTTCAGAAAAGGATTTCTTGCTACAAATGGCTGGAAACACCATTTTCATTATGTGCTTCAGAATATGATTCATTGCTATAAACTTCTGGGAACATTTGCTTCAGAAATGACATGGCTACAAACTGCTGGACAGGAATAAACATTCCTCTAGAAAAAGAGGTAAAGTTTCACATGTGTGCTCATTGTGGCAGCTATGACAGGATTAAAACAGCATCATACTCCAGTACAAACAGAAGACTCAGCACACATCTGAATCCAAAGTTGGACAGAGTCTCCCAAAAATGTAACCATTTGAGAGTGAAGTGTCTCCTCTCTGTACAGAGTGCTGCACTGGGCTGTGTGCACAAGAGGCGTGCACATCCGCAAGCTGGTAGAAAGTCCTGAAGCTCCTGAAAACAACATATTCCTGACTTTCTCCAAGCGTTTGCTCGCAGGTCTACTGATGTGAATGAATGCTGAGCCATAACGTTTGTATAACCAACCCCTGGAAACACGACATAAAACATTTGCTTCAAAAATGGATTCATTGGTACAACCCATTTGAAACATGACATGAAACATTTACTTAAATAAAACACCACTCACTGCTACAAACCCCTGGAAACCAGACACGAAAGCTTCAGAAAATGATTCATTGCTACAAAACACTGGAAACACTATATGAAACATTTGCTTAAAAAGGATTTACTACCCCAAACTGCTGTTGACATTCCATGAAAGTGTAATAATTAATCTAAATTGAACACAAAGTGTATACAAGACAGTGGAAAAACAAGTGAAACATTTGCTTCAAAAATGATTCACTGCAATAAACCACTGGATACACAACATGAAACATTTGTTTCAGAAAATTATTTACTGCTGCAAATCACTGTAAACACCATATGAATTATTTGCTTCAGAAAATGAGTCACTGCAATAAATCACTGGAAACACAAATGAAACATTTGCTTCAAAAATGATTCACTGCAATAAACCACTGGATACACAACATGAAACATTTGTTTCAGAAAATGCTTCACTGCTGAAAATCACTGTAAACACTACATGAATGATTTGCTTCAGAAAATGATTCACTGCAGTAAGCCACTGGAAAAACAAATTTAACATTTGCTTCAAGAAATGATTCACTGCAATAAACCACTGGATAGACAATATGAAACATTTGTTTCAGAAAATGATTCACTGCTTCAAATCACTGTAAACACCACATGAATTTTTTGTTCCAGAAAATGATTCACTGCAATAAACTGCTGGAAACACAAGTGAAACATTTGCTTCAAAAAATGATTCACTGCAATAAACCACTGGATACACAACATGAAACATTTCTTTCAGAAAATGATTCACTGCTGCAAATCACTGGAAACCCATCGTCTTCAGTGGCAAATTTGGTGAGACGCCAACTGCACCACTGTCGGACATTCGCGTGTTTGGTCGCTAATTCACGTCTCCAACTGCTCTCCAGCAGTCACACCCAGTGAGATAGGACCCAAACACTGCATGAGACATTTGCTTGAGAAAATTATTCATTGCCACAAATCAATGGAAACATAACATGAAACATTTGCTTAAAAAAAGCTGATTTGCTTCAAACTTCTTAAAATGTCATGAACCAGAGAACAGATACAGATGCATGATGAGCCTCGAGCGAAGAAACATGACACTGATTCTCACAGTTCATCAATTTATCAACTTCAACAAATTTTGTAGAAAAAAAAAACAAGCAAACAAATGAAACAAATCAGAAAACAGAATCATCTTCTGTTCTGGATAGCAACAGACTACTGGTCCAACAGCAACTGTTGAAAGCAGCCATCTTTTTTCCACAGTCAGTTGAAACATGATGTTCCCTTTGCATGTTCCACTTGCTTGGTTCCTCACGAGTGCGGCGTCTGTGTGCAGCATCATGCCCAGAGAAATGCAGCGTCACATGACAGAATGTTGTCTGTGGTGTTCCCTCACAATGCAAGTGGTGGGACAAATCTTAGTCTCCTTCAGTTACCATTTGTTTGACCCAAAGTCACTCCAGTGGTTCGGACCTATGCAGAGACCAAGTGCCAAATACATCCAGTCACCAAGTGAGGCCATCGCTAACATCCCAGTCGCTGAACCATATAAGTTCACAGGAAGGACAGGAAGCCCAAAGACTTAGACCTTTGTTCTGACGTAACGTGATCAGCGTCACCAAACTCCTCTGTCCAGCGAGCTCATGATTCCATAAGATCTTCCTCACCATCTGTTTACTACAAAGGCAGATCCAGACATGAACAACACTGCATCCAGGAAGTCACCGAGCCTTGATCTTTTATTTTATAGCATGGATCTTCGTCTTCATCCAGGAAATTGCAAACATGGGCAATCCAACTCCTCACTCAGTTTCTCAAGTCTTGCAATCAGGATATTCATTGTTTCAGCAAAGATCACACCATTGGCCATGAGGTCAAGGACGTTAAACCTTAACATCATTGACGTGCATCTGACATCGAACATTTACGGTCGCAAATTGAGTTTTACCGGCGGCGCGTTCCCATTCTAATCCAGTTCCATATTTTGCACGGTTTATTTTTCTGTAAGTAATTCGACCTGGATCCGTGTTTTCAGCAAAAGGCCGCTTCACCACTGAACCCGCATAGTAATATAGTTCAATAGAACTGTTACGCAGACAGTAGTTTTAGGGAAATGTTGCTAGATTCCTGGTCCTGAGTCATCAAATAATCACCGTTATTGTATTTATCGGTTATTACAGCAGTCATTGCAATATTTACATCGGTTGGCAAAGCTTACCATAGCAACAGCGTCTTCATGCCAAACTGGAAATTCTGCAAGCAGACCCACAGATTTCTCCATCTGGTCAACTGCACTGAGTAATTATGTATCAGAATCCACATCAGTACTTTCATATGTTAGATTCAATTCACCCATTCCGGCATCGTCGTTGCTCCACCAGTTTCTCTCGCTCTCACCTGACAGCACCATTATTGACCTCTGCACAGCAACGCGGTCAAGACACAGAGTAATAAATCAAATGTGAAACAGTCGAACATTTTGCCACTGTCATCGCTATATTTTATGGTCAGAAATCTCACACGATTAACCAATCAGATGTGCGGACCAAATGTAATTGCATTAGAACTTCCAGTATCTTGTGAAACATGAAAAAGTTTAATTTTATATAGCTACACACTCAGCACTGTAACTTTGCTGTAACTGAATACAAATATGAATGTGATGTCCTGATTCCTGCAAAAGCACAGATTTGTATTTTTAGAGACTTAAGCCCTGGTCCCACCAAATAATGAAGGATGAAAAATGAGGCACGCAAGCATGTTTCTTTTTTGTTTGTTTTTTGCTACGAGAGGATTTATTCAACTATCGTGGGAGAATAGTGACTCTGAGAGGCTCTTATGCCGCGTTCACACCGGGCGCGACGTGAGCGACTGCAGCCACAGGTTGCCATGTAATCCCTATGTAAGGACGCGTTTTGGTGCCAAACCGCGCAGCGCGACGTGAGTGAAGTGATTTTGAGCGTTTTGCGCGTTTGTGGCGCGATACTGCATCACGTCGCGTTGCCCTCCTCCCCAAGTTGAAAAATCTGAACTTTTTCGTCTCGTCGCGATGACCAATCAGGGACTGGATATGTAGTGACGTGGAGATGTCTGGAGTTTGACTGAAGATCTGAACATGTCCTGTATCTGGTAGCAGCCTGTGAGCAGGACTTATGTCTCTTTTGTCCTTTATTTCACAATCATGACAGAGTTTTTGGAGCGAGCAGCAGCACACAGCAGCGGGAGCAGAGTTTCTTTTTCTTTTTTACGTGCGCGCGCGAGGGAATCATCCATGGAGATTATTTTACTTATTAACTACACAGATGTATAATAAAGCAAATGGTGACTGGTTTCTAAAGACAATTATGACAGAGTTTTTTTGGGGAAAGAGCGAGGAGCAGCCGCACAGCAAGCCGCGGAGTTTCTTTCTTTCTTTTTTCTTTATAATTACGTGCGCGCGCGAGCGAGCGAATCGTCTGTGTGGAGAATATTTTATTAATTAACTACACAGATTGTATAATAAAACAAATGGTGACTGGTTTCTAAACACAATTATGACAGAATTTTTTGGGGGAAGAGCGAGCTGCAGCAAGCAGCGGAGTTTCTTTTTTTTTGTTGTTGTTTACATGTGCGCGCGTGAATGGGACAGTTGGTCCTCAAACTGGGTCCCGCAGAGGCAGAAGGACCACTGAAAGCGGCCGTCATCCAGACGCAGCTCCTGCAGCAAATAATGATACTCTCTGTATTGGGAGCTTTTCACAACAACTCGCTCTGTGTGATCAAGGTCCATCATGATGACTTGACGCCGAGCGGAATGGAAGCTCCTCCTATTTGGTGACACACCGGGGCAAATTTTCGCAGCGAAAGTCCATCCAAGCAGAGCGACACACCGGGCGAAGGAGGCGCGTCCGTCGCCACAAGACCCCCGCAAATTTGTAGCGTCTGATCGCACCCGGTGTGAAGGCGGCTTTAGAGGCAGAATATTCGGCTATCGAGGATCATCTCTGAGCGTGTTGCTAATTTCAAGATGTTCAAAATTTAGGAACAACAGCGGGGGGCAGTTTGTGTGCGAGGTACTACGAGGACAAACGAGGATTATAGAGGCATGTTTGTGGTGAGGACGAGGCTGCTCAAAGCCCATTACCGGAGCACCTGGCAGCTACGAGGACTGTTTTGGACAAGCTCAGTCCTCATGTGCACAATCCCACCTGCTTTGTGCAGCGGACGCTGTATATAAAATAATTATTTTGTAGCGGATTAATCATTTTCTGGCAGTGTGAATGTTGAAACACCTCTAATCGCTTCTGGAATCACAGAGAACCGTTTCATCTGGATCCCTTGTGTCTGTCTCTCCTGCTCCATGAAGTGGAGAATGTATTTTGGAACAGCTTCAAAGGTAACTATTTTTTATTGTAATAGCTTGGTAAAACAGTTGCATATTCATTCCTTCTTTATGAGCTGCTGTAAAAGTATGTTTATGACAGATTTAACATCTTGTTATAATGGATCAGATGAGCTGTGCTCTGTGCGTGCTGACGCAATGACTCACGCTCAAGAAGAGCATTTACGCAAAATGCCAGCTCAAAAAAAAGAGTGTGATTTAGCAGTCAATAACATCCGAACACAAAGTTAAAAGTTGGATCATGGTGTCAAATGTGTGATTAAAGCCGTGGATGGAAAGGAAGCGGCAGCGCATGCAAAAGCGTGATTTTCCAGTCAATAACGGATGAACACAAAGTTAAAAGTTGGATCACAGTGTCAAAATGCCTGTTAAGCCGCAGAAGAAATAAATCCAGCGAGAGGAAACGCTGAGGTGACTGTCCAGAAACCCGTGGTTCGGTTCTAGCTGGTCTGGTGCATTTAATGATTCTGTGAACATCAGCCTGGCGCATGACTTGACCATTCGTTCTCACTGTGTTTTGTACAGTAACACTACCTCTAACCTTAGGGACATGAAATTTGGGGTTCCTCAGGGGTCTGTCTTAGGCCCCCTGCTTTTCTCCCTTTATATAGCACCCCTTGGGCACATATTGCGGCATTTTGGGATTACCTTTCACTGCTATGCAGATGATACTCAGTTATACATGCCAATAACTGCTGGTAATCTCATTCACATAAAATCCTTAGAAGATTGGCTTGCAGCAGTGAGAAGTTGGATGTCTAGAAACTTCCTACTTTTAAACTCTGATAAGACTGAAATGATGGTTCTTGGTTCAGTGAGACATCGGCATCAATTTGACCACTTAATGCTCAGCCTCGGCTCGTGTGTCATACATCACACTGACAAAGTGTGGAACCTTGGGGTAAATTTTGATCCTTCGCTGTCCTTTGGCCTCCACATTATAAATATTACTAGGACTGCTTTCTTCCACCTGCGAAATATAGCGAAGATTTGTCCCATCCTGTCTATGGCTGATGCTGAGACCCTGATCCATGCATTTATCTCTTCTAGATTGGACTACTGCAATGTTCTATTTTCTGGTTTACCGCAGTCTAGCATTAGGGGTCTCCAATTGGTTCAAAATGCTGCAGCCAGACTTTTGACACGAAGCATAAAGTTCGACCACATTACACCCATTTTGGCATCCCTTCACTGGCTTCCTGTCCCAGTGAGATCAGAGTTTAAGGTTCTGCTACTAACCTATAAAATTATTCATGGACTGGCATCCTCCTACCTAGCTGAACTAATTAAACCTTACGTACCGGCCCGGGCTTTACATTCTCAGGGTGCAGGACTACTTTGTGTCCCTAAGGTGAATAAGAAGTCTGCGGGTCACAGAGCTTTCTCTTATCGTGCCCCTGTTCTGTGGAATGATCTCCCTGCGTCAATAAAACAGTCAGATTCTGTGGAGACTTTCAAGTCCAGACTTAAGACGCACTTATTTTCCCTTCCATATGGCTAGCATACTGGTACAGTTTTGTTTTACACTTTTTACTCTTTTAATTCATTTTATTAGTAATTGGAGCGGGCCGCGGCCTCAACTTTACCTAAATTCTGGGTCTTTTAGTGAAGTTTAGGGCTAGTGGCCGGCGATCACCTTAGTATTTCTCTGTTTTTCTTGTTGTTTAATGCTGACAAATTATACAGTATTTCTTGTCTTTCTGATGCCTGATTCTGTTTTTTCTCTCTGTTTAAGGTGCAGCTCCATCCAGAGATGGGAGTTGTGTTCATGTTGGCGATCCTCCTGTCCTGTGCACCAATAGCATTTCTTGTATATTCGTTCATGAATTGTTTTGCGAATTGTTCTGTAATTTATGTTTGTAGCATGGCCCAAGCAGAGGGTCACCCCTTTGAGTCTGGTCTGCTTGAGGTTTCTTCCTCAGAGGGAGTTTTTCCTTACCACTGTTGCTCTGGGGGTTGGTAAGGTTAGACCTTACCTGTGTGAAGCGCTTTGAGGCAACTCTGTTGTGATTTGGCGCTATATAAATGAAAATAAATTGAAATTGAAATTGAAAATGGCGCACACCTGCCGGACTGTACTGTAGCATCTACGAGGTCTGTTAGAAAAGAATCCGACCTTTTCATTTTTTGCAAAAACTATATGGATTTGAATCATGTGTGCTTGCATCAGCCAAGCTTGAACCTTCGTGCGCATGCATGAGTTTTTTCACGCCTGTCGGTTGCGTCATTCGCCTGTGAGCATGCCTTGTGGGAGGAGTGGTCCAGCCTCCTCTGCAGATTTTCATTGTCAGGAAACTGGCTGAGCGACTGCTGCTTTATTGCATCAAAATTTTTTCAGAAACTGTGAGAGACAGCCAGGTGGAAACCATTTGGAAAATTCAGATGGCTTTCGGTGAAGATCTTATGGGGATCACACAGATTAAGGAGCATTACAATCGGATTAAAGACGGCCCACAGCGGTGGAGGGCGCGCCGCGCTCTGAGCGGCCACTGGCAGGCTGAAATGACCAGATCATTTCCAAACTGAACGCTGTGTTGATCTGGGATGTCGTCTGACTACTACAGAAATGGCAGAAGAGGTGGACATACCACTTTTTCGGCACATTCCACTGTTACAGGAGTTTTTGTCATGGAAAGAGGAGCGGAGGAATTCGCCACGGAGCCGCTAATGGTGCGGGACAAAAGCACCTCCGTGTTGGTCTCACAGGACATGCCCTGACATGCCCAGCTCTTGCACCATTCGGAAGATTCAGACGGCTTTCAGTGGCTTTTCAGTCGTGTGACTATCCGAGAAATTGTGGACAAGCTGGACATGCCACAACATGTCCTGTGAGGCTTCATCACGGCGTTGCTTTTTGTTCTGCGCCATGCAGCTCCATCCCGACCCACAAATTCCTCCGCGGTCGGTCGTGGCTCACTAGAGGCTGATACCTGCACATGTGAGGTACAGAGAGGAACACAGAGGCTTCTTCATAACGGATATGTAACAGATGAAAATGTGGATCATTCTTCAAATAATTGCTGACACACCCATGCGTGGCTCATTATTTATGGCTTATTATTCGGTGGGACCGAGGCTTTATCTTTTTTTTTTTACATGATTTATCCCATAATGGTTACTGTTTCAGATCCAAGGTGGGTCTACATGTTACAAGTTTTACACAGGATGCCCTTCCTGACACAAACCACATTACATGGAGGAATGTGGCAGGGGTGGGGTTTGAACCAGGAACCTTCCGCACTGAAACCAAGTGCACTAACCACTTGGCCCAAGAGAACAGAATCAGTCGACTTCACAGAGATTTGACAAGAACAAGCGCCTCCAGTCTGAAATTCAAACACAAACCTTATTTTTTCTGTGTTACCTACTAACATACATTCATTGTTTACTATCTATCTATCTATCTATCTATCTATCTATCTATCTATCTATCTATCTATCTATCTATCTATCTATCTATCTATCTATCTATCTATCTATCTATCTATCTATCTATCTATCTATCTATCTATCTATCTATCTATCTATCTATCTCATATTAATTAATAATTATTACAATGCAAAATAAATCTATTCTTTATTTTTGCATGTTAATAATTTCAAAGCAAATATATGTAACAGATAACCCTATTAGATAAAATCTGCGCAAAAAAAAAACAAAACAGTCACATTAAGTTTAAATATCCTCAAAATGTAGTTTAAACAGACACATCACCTCTTTTAATTTACAGCATTTTTTGGTATTATGGTTTTTCTGTGTTTAAACAACAGTTGCTTGTCAATTCTACAATGGTAAATGATTATTTTAACAGATTTATACTGTTAAATTCACAGTTCAGTTTCGTTCCACATTTTACAAGTTATTGCTGTCAATTAAACACTTGTGAAAGAAGGATTTTGATACTTTTTTATACTTGCATTTTTATTGTTTCATCTATGGTGTGTTAATGTATTTACATGAACACATCTGAAATAAATAATTAAATTAATAAATAAAACAGAAAACACTGTCATGTGCCGCCGGAAGTGCCGAGACAACAAGCCACAAAACGCACATGCCTCTGCTGTGGAGACGTGTGTGCGTGTGTGTGTGTGGTCCTTACCAGAGCTTTAATTCAGCAGAGTGCACGAGAAGCTGCGCGTGCATCTGAGGGCAAACTTCCAGCGGAGTGCGCGCGCACGCGCTGCTGCGGGACCTTCGCGACTACGATGCGCCTGAAGGTGAGTGGAGCTGTGTGCGTCGGGCGGCTTCGTCACGCGTGGCCTGCCTGTTCGTGGCGGTCACTCGTGATGAAGGTGACGATGATGATCTTGAGGATGAATCAGCGCCGTTTAGCAGCTGACGTGAAGTCGCGCGCGGATTCGTCGCACCAAATCCCGTTGAAAAATATTGTAATTACTAACTTCTCAAAAGGCAGGCCATCTGAAGAACGAGGAACCACAAGGACCGTGGGATCAGTTTTAGTCAGTAAATTCGTCGTGGTGTAGTCGGCTATAAACGGGTGTGTATTTGTGATAAAATCTAAAGAAGGTTTCACGTGTTTGCTTCCCGGACGGTCTGCAGCAGGACCGGGCTCCAGACCGCGGTCGGTCAAGGTCAGTTCACCGAGAACCAGACAGGATGATCGGTTCATTGTCCACCTGCCGAATTAAAGAACGGCAATAAATGACTCATAAAATACGTTTCGATCGTATTTTAAACGAGCCGTGTCGGCTCAGAAAGGTCCGGGGCAATAAGTTGGCAGATTTTCAGGTGATATTTGGTGAAAGACGAACACGGGCTTCATATAATCCACTTTAAAGGGGACACGCGTCTGCTTCATCATATTTATCTTTCACACGTGCACCTTTAAACCTCGTGGTTTTACGGTCAGGTGACATTTCCACTGAACGCAGTACATGCACTTTTAAAACAACTTGTACTTTTTTGTTTTGACTGGCAGACCTCCGTGTGGGCGGGGCCTGGTCTGACTGACAGTTTGATTCCGTCCTCCTGAGCTGTGTATCAGATTGTAATATTTTAGTCATCATTTTGTTCAAGGGGTTTGAGGAACCATTTAGGAATTAGAGTCAATTTTATGCACAGTCCCTCCATTTCCAAAGGCCATAAGTATTTGGACACATGACTGACAAGTATTTTCACTTTGGGGTGTGGTCTCTTCCCTTGCTATGTTTAATTAGGCAGATAAAAGGTTTGGAGTTGGTTGCCATGGTACCTAGCAACACCAATGTAATTACATGAGTATCGATTACACATTCGATACTACAGTAATATTTTTTAAATTAATAAAAACAAAGGTCAAATAGTGGTGCTGCTGTGATCACAAAAATGCCTGTTCTTTTAAGCTTTAATTTAGCATTCACAAATAGTATTTACAAAATAGATAATGGAACACATACAATAGAAAAAATCTACAGCAGTTAATCAAACGTGTTGATTTAGAGGTGTTCTGTCCTCAATAATGATGATAACATTACTTT